>NC_135211.1:21107323-21266469 GCF_052324685.1 Brachyhypopomus gauderio | reverse complement strand
CAGAGCTGCTCCAGACTGTTGAACTATGTTATCATAAGGATGTTGGCATTAGTGTACTAATTATTTCATATGTTAAACAGTGTAATGCAAACAGTGTTTACTCACATCAAAGATCTCAAATCCAGCGATGTCCAACACACCAATGAAGAACTGCCTTTGCTGCTTTGTGTCCAACATCTCATTGATTCGGATGACCATCCACAAGAACATTTTCTCATAAACAGACTTACAAAGAGCGCTGACAGCATTATTGACCTGGAAAATTCATACATAGACTTAATCTGCTGTAGGTTATTAAAACAATTGTCTCCTCTGTTGGCAAATATTACATTACCTGTGGTACAGTTTGGCCTTTAGTCACAAACTCATTTCCAACCTTCACTCTGGGGTAGCACAAAGCTTTCAGCATATCAGCTGAGTTCAGGCCCAGGAGGTAGGCGATTTTATCAGCCACTGCAATGTGAGAAGTGATTGTAATCCTCATTTAAACCTGTTGATGTTATGTACAGTAATAAGACCCACCAAATCTGGTGAAGAGTTGTGATATTTACCCTCAGTGCCATCAGGCTCAGCCTGCTCCTCTCTCTGCTTCTGCTTGAACTTCATGTTCCCATGGTGCATCACAGCTCCAGTCAACTTGTAGATGCCTATTTTCTCATCAGCAGTGAAGCCCAAAATGTCAATAGCAGTCTGTGTGGTGAAAAACAGTAGAGGAAAAATTAAGATGAGATACTTTTCAAAATGCATACTTTGCATACTTTGCTAAATGCATACAAAATGCAAGTTTAGTGAATGTGTACTTACATCTGTAGCAATGAACTCTTCCACGTCATTGATGCTTTTAACTGTGACTTCACCCTGGCTGATCATAGGGTAGTCAAAGGGGTTGGTGGTGATGAGCAGGGCCTCTGTGTGAAATATAAGAAATCTTTAGACTTGACAAGTGTTAGAGCTATTATAGTAAAACATTATGGTAGCAATAGGTCATAGATTCCATACCAAGCAGCTCTGGTTTGTGTCCTGTCATGAGCTGGTAGAAGATGTGGTAGCTCCTCTCAGCAGACAGCTGGAAAGTGACTCTCGACTTTTCCAGCAGATCTGTTTGGTCATGTAATTACATATGTAATTCATTTAGTTTTTGCTGAAATTAATTATATTTCATTGTTTTTATGGATTTATTTCAAGGGGAAAACCTTCATTTAGTTGAGTCATGGATTGAAGGGAGCAGAGAAGATAAAATATTAATTCCATGTGCAAAAGATATTATAGATTATAACAAAAAATAGATTAACTGAACTTAATAGATTAGATTTAGTGTGGATCCGCCCATCCTAATTCCATTACAAATTCTCATTTGTATATGCACTATTATGGCCATTGTATATACACAATTATAATTTTGGAGATAAACCTAATAGAAGAATGCACCACTGTGACAAACTTACAAGTTTCAATGTCAGCTGAGGCCAGCTTGCCAGTTTGACCAAAGTGGATTCTGATGAATTTACCCTGGAAGTTCAGAATTTGTGTGAATTAGTGCAATCTGCATCTATCTATTTTGAATATTCTATATATTTTATGAATTGAGTGCACTTACAAAACGAGAGGAGTTGTCATTTCTCACAGTCTTTGCATTACCATAAGCTTCCAGCAGGGGGTTGGCAGCTACAATTTGGTCCTCCAGTGATCCCTAAGGACAACAGCTGTGGTTAATGAAAGGATTCTGACCAATGATTAATCATATATATATAGATTACCTGCATTTTGCCAGCAGTAGGCTCTGCCTTCTTCTGTCCACCACCAGTCATTGCAATTATCGCAAAGTACTGAATAACGCGTTTGGTATTCACAGTCTTTCCTGCACCAGATTCTCCACTGAGGATAAAGCCAGTGCAAGTTATGTGCATCACAATATAACTACAGGTGTCTGACATCATTACATCTAAGTCACTGTCTTACATTAATAATGGTAAATCTGTTATATATGTTCTATGCACTTTGTCCCTTTATATTATATTAAGATCAACCATAAGTGTATCAACACCCACTCTTTTTGTGGTTGTCAAATGAGTTGGCATACATCACAAATGTTTTATGACAAATTAGAGTCTCAGAAACCAGCCAACTATTCCTACTGGTGAAAGTATATATGGCCAAAATCCTAAAATAAAATATATCATATCACAAGGCAAGGCACTTACGTGATCAGGACAGATTGGTTTTCACGATCTGAAAAAATATTGAGAATTGTTAATTGTGACAATACTTGTGAAATTGTGAAAAAACAAAAAAACTAACTAAAAATGGTTTAGGCATTATGCAAATTCCCTATCACTGACAAGTATCTAGCTTTGTCCTGTCATACAATATGGAGGGTGTGGTAAACACGTGGTTCTTCTGAGACATGAAGCCAAAACACATTTTAAGCTGTAGAAATACTTCAACAACAGACAGCTGGATGGACTCAGGGGAAAGCAATAACTGCCCTCTTCAGCAAGTGCAAGTACACACACAGGCACAAACGTCTAGTCTTGCTGTGATTGACAGAGCTAGGGTTAGGGTTAGTAACGCCATCTGTCCCATTCACAGAGCAGGGCCAATTTTGCTTCCGTAGATTTCTGGCTATGGATGGCAGTGGTAGCATTAAGACTTGAACCAGACTACAAGGCCTGAACCAGACCACAAGGCGTGAACCAGACCACAAAGTGTGACCCAGACCACAAGGCGTGAACCAGACCACAAGGCGTGTACCATCAAATCCGCAATGACACGGTGAGTGATTTTCTGTTGCAGCACTCAGGAGACAATAGTTTTAAATACAGGCAGTCAAACATCATCGTACCAGTGAGCATGAACTGATATGCATTATCAGAGATGGAGAAGATGTGGGGCGGGGCTTCAATTCTCTTTTTGCCTCTGTATCCAACCACAACGACTGTATCATATACTGGGAGCCACTTGTAGGGGTTCACAGTGACGCAGAACAACCCAGAGTAGGTCTGAAGGAGAAAACGGTCTTGTTTACATGTATTCATGATAGTACAACCTCATTTACCAGGCATATAATTCAATGACTGATAAGCTTACATAGATCATCCATGCTGCGTAGCGCTCTTTGAGGTTATACAACACGGCAGGTTCATTGAGGTGGGTCATCATGGCCATGTCTTCAATTTTGTCAAATTTGGGAGGGTTCATGGGAAAGACTTCATCCTCCTTCACTGTAATGGTCTGTGAATTGAAAATGATTAACTTTAGATTAATATATGGTTTTCTGTATTACACTGCATAGGTGAATGTGCTGCTGACCTGATTTGAACAGTAGTTACTTAATACCCGCCATTAAATTACATTACAATTTTTGCTTTAAGTTTGATCATGAGTCACAAGACAGTCTAAATATTTAATTATAGAGTTACGTTATAGAGTTAGAATGTAAAAATGACTCCATCATATATAGAAATTAACTCTAGAACTATGCAAATGTCTTAGGCCATCCAAAGAAATTATGTTTAAACATTTACATTTATCTGGGCAGTTAGTGTTTATTATTTTTATATAATATATTTTATATATTATTTATTATATAAACAAATGTGGTCCCATGGTAAATTCTATCAAGCTTGGTGGCCTTTGATATCTGTTCTTAAAAAAAACAGAACTAAACATCAAATATCCTTGGTGGTTACATTCAGAAGCAGAAGTTTAAATAGATAAATATAAATGGTATAGTTACATTAACAATCAGCAGTATTCAAAAGTGTTTTCTCCACTTACTTTGCCACACAGCGTTTCAACAGTGGCTTTGCCACCTTCTCTACTCTTTAGTGTACCCTTGAGGTACATCTCCTTGGGCTCAGACACAAAATATGCTGTTTTGGCATCAAAAGGTTTGTTCTGGGCCTCAATCCTCTCCTTCTCTGGCTTGCGGAGGTAAACGGCCGCGGGGCCAAAACATTCCATCTCTCCATCCCCCATGGTGGTGTTTTGCTACGGAGTCAAATTCAATATGTAATTTCTGCTGTATGTTCATGAAAATGAAACATGACCACTCAAAATGCCATAAATACACCATGAAATACTGTTAACATACCTTTTTAAATATCAGGTAAACTAAATGGCAGGAGGAAAATGGCTGATAGATTATGAGACCTGAAAAAAATCCCAATTAAATAGTTAAGCACAGTTAAATTATTTGGAACAATGTGGAGAAGGCTAATTTGTTCAGGATTACAATAAGACACAGACGTTCATCATCCTTACCTCGTGACTGCTGGATCCCCAGTGCCAGCAGGGCTTCTTATATAGTCCTATTAATGTTGCCCCAGCATAATGAGCAAGCCACATTTGGTCATGTGTTTTTGCCTGATGAGCTTTATTTCTGCTCCGACATGGTCATGGTGGAAACATTGCCATACAGACAACATCCACGTGTAGAATGTCATGCTTCTTCAGCCGGGTGTCCTGTTATAGGGTCACAGCAACTCTTATTATTTTAACAATTAACAAAACATTACAGATGTGATTCCACTAAAGAGAAGTTGATACTGCTGTGCAATTACAGTTCTTTCCTCAACTTTAGCCACGTTGTGGTTTTATCCAAGCAGCTCATTAATCTAAGATATTTTATTAGACAGCTTGTTATTCAAATTATTTATAACTTCTTAGTCTTAAAATAATGGTTATAGATGGTTAAGAATAATTATTATTTTGAACATAATTATGAATATTTGTCTTCCTCTTCTGTGTTTATTTTAAGAAAGAACAAGTGTTGAATCTCTGGTAAAACCTTCATGTGCCCTTTTAAAACTGACAATTTAGAGAACATTTGTAGAGTGTAAGATGCCTTATTACTCAGGCCTTAAATGCTCAGAACTATTTTTGTTCCTGGAAATGTAGATACCCAGAAATGACATATCTTTCTACAAAGCAGTTCATTTGCAACACAGTAAGCCCTCTGAGTGCTCTCTGTGTTTTAAACAGTGTCAAATATAATTGTTAATAACAGACAGACTGAAACATAATCCGCTTTTGGCAGATGGTTACTCGGCTGTTAAAGTTCACAGGCTGCTGGATGTCATAACCTGCATTCACAAAATGAAAACCTGAAACACAATATCTGTAATGTTCTTATTTGGAATAAATACAAATATAGAAGCTAGCTCAGCAGTGCTCTCATTGGTATGCTATTGGCCTCCAGAATTTTAATCTTCTGAAAGTAGGATAAAAAAAAGTTTAGTCATATCACTGAAGAGTTTCCCAGTTGCTTGGAAGGTACTGTCTGTGAAGTAAGTGGTATTGTTGATTTTTATTTTATGTAGTTTTTAGTGTTTTTAGAGGAAATTGTTTGATAAATTGATAAAGTATGGTATATGTTATATATAAATATATGTGTATGTACGGTATGCATGTTTTGTGTCCTTAATCTTCCCCTGGTACTCAATAGCTAGTCCATCTGTGCAGCGTGACAATTGAAAATTGACAGTAGTGATCTCTTGTGATTTAGATTTAGTTTTAAAGTGAGTAAAATATTTATTAGTTCTTGTATGAGTTTGTCCTTGTAGAAGTCTTAATAGTTAAGAAGGCTTTATGATTTTCCATCTGAGGATTAGAAAACAAAAGCTTTGGATTGCTCTCAATTCCTTTATCTCAAGAAGTTGATCCAGTCAATTTGAGTTTTGTATACTTTCAATTAATATTAATAATAAAAAAGATAATAGATCTGAAATGTGATGATCTTTTCAGGTAAAAAAATTTACTTTAAAAAATTTGACTTTGTCTCCCAATAGCCTATTTATCCCATTGGCAGATTCTTGTTATCCGTCTGTGTCACACATCTGAGTCTCATCTTAAAACTTCAGTATTTCTGATTGTTGTTGTCCATCTGTGTCACACATCTGAGTTTCACCTTAAAACTTCAGTGTTTCTGATTGTTGTTATCCATCTATGTCATACATCTTGAGTCTCACCTTCTGATTCTTGTTATCCATCTGTGTCACACAACTGAGTCTCATCTTAAAACTTCAGTGTTTCTGATTCTTGTTATCCATCTGTGTCACACAACTGAGTCTCATCTTAAAATTTCAGTATTTCTGATTGTTATCCATCTGTGTGCTCACCATTATTGGCACCCATGAAGTTTAAGTACATAATGTGGAATATCTCATGGGAAAAAATGAATAAAATGTAACAGCTTTTTTCTATATAGAACTTGTGCTTGATACAAAAGAGCAAATGATAAACAATTAAAACTAAAACGTGAGAGAAAAAATTGAAAAATCTAAAGCTTGCTGTGGTACTGGTATTGGCACCCTGTACAATAAGTCAGTATGGAAACACATTTTGACTCACCTGTTTTAAATCATAAATGAGAATCACCTGTGATAAATTATCAGTACCCATGTGACATTAATTATGAATGATGACTTCAGTGTTTTAAAAAGCCACATGTTATTATTCCCTGTTCCTTTGTCGATAAAGGAGCTGTCTGAGAACATCTGAAGTTCTATTATTAGCAAGACCTCCACAGGGTATAAGGCCATCTCCAAAGACCTTGGTATCCCTGATTCAACGGTATGAAATGTTATTAAGAAGATTGCCAAGCATGGAACAGTTAAGAACCTACCTGGATTTCTGGAGGGAGGAGGACAATTGATGAGAGATGTCTTCGAAGGTTGGAGTGATTGGTGGAAAAAACACAATGTCAAACATCCAAAGACCTGGATAGGTAAGTATAAGAATAAGTATAAGGAAAATAACACCCTACCTACAGTTAAGCATGGTGAAGGATCCATAATGCTGTGGGGCTGTTTTGCTGAGTCTGGTACTGTGGGCCTCTTCCGTATCTCAGGAATCATGAAATTGGAGAATTACCAAGAGATTTTAGAGCAAAATGTCTTACCCAGTGTAAGAAAACTTGGTCTGAGTCGAAGATCATGGGTCCTCCAGCAAGACAAAGACCCAAAGCACACATCCAAAAGCAGACATGAAAAAGGAAGACATGGACTGTTTTAAAATGGCCAGCATTGAGTTCTGATCTCAATCCCATTGAAAATCTGTGGGGTGAGCTGAAATCTGCCATTGGGAAAAAGAACCCTGCAAACATTCAAGAGCTCGAACAAACTGCAAAGGAAGAATGGGAGAAAATACCAGCTGAGAAGTGCAAGAAGCTTATAGATCACTACAAGAAACATTTGGAGGCTGAGAAGAGAATAGTAAGGAGGACCAAGAGAGGCAGAGACACTGATGTGTTTTTACTGCCAACAGCCCAGCCATAAAGCCTTTGTCAATCCTGTACAAAAGCATAAGCTCTCAGGGCTTTGTGACGTCAAATGGGGCCTCTTCAATGTATAATATTGCACATGGGCAGATAATATGTTTTACTGGACACTGGAGGCTGCATGTCTCATTGTTACAACCTGTTTGAGGCAGAGCTGTATGATTGGTGTTGTCTTTATCGTTAGGAGGTATAGTGGAGACAGTCAGACTGGATGTGGAGGTAAGGGAAAAGTACAAGATAAACAGGGAACATGAAGGAAAAGAGAAATTCTAACTAAGGGGCAGACAGATTATAGGATGAACAAAAAGTCAGAATGATCAGGTTGAGCATCACAGACAGTAAATCATGAATTCCCTTACTGTTTTTGTTACTTCAAATATCTCCAATGTCATTCTACTGTAATCACACAATAAAACAGATCATGTAAATAAAGCATACAACAGTAATGAGATAATCAGCATTGATGTGAGCTTCCTACCAACACAAAAAAAGAAATCTGAACTCCATCCTAAATCGTACACTTGACCTCACAAAATAATATAAAAAGAGAAGACATAAAGTACCATAACTCCACAATCAAAAACAGGAGAAAAGTTGAACCAAAGAAAAATGGCACCAAGTCTCCATGCTTAAAAATAAACACTAATACCTAACGAGCCACCCAAAATACGTTAAACATCTACCTGTGTCTATCAGGGTAGCCAGAGACTTATCCTTTACAGTAGCCTTTTAAGTTAACAAGGAATTTGTAAACACACAGACTTTGATTTGATTTGAATAATGCTACAGGAGTGTAACATGCTTTTAACATCTCTAAGATGTTGAACTACAAGCTCAACATGCTGTTTAGTGTTGCTAGACCATTAACAAGTAGAAGCTTCACACACTTTTTAGCATCTGTAGAATGTTAACAAGTACTATATAAGCTTAACATCCTTCTAGCATCTCTAAGATCGTTGTCTTATTATGTCTCTCAGCTTTTCTCCTTCCTGTCCTTCTCTCCTTCCCTCCTTTCTCCTCTTTTCTCTCATTGTCTTGGTCCACCTTTTATTGAAAAACCACCCAAGCAGGAGTCCAATCTGGGAACAGAGAGCTTAGTGGAGCATTTGAAGACAGTCATTTTTATACTGAAAGAGCTTAGAATTATAGAGACCTCTTTGAGTGGAGCAGACCAATCAAAGTCTAAATGAAGTATGGATTCCTCCATATATTTAGTACATGGGAAACTATATTGAGAAATTGAGAATTGAGAAAGCTCTAAGTGGTATCTAATTTTGATGCATTGACTTCATTCCATGCACAAATAATCTACTGGAGCCTATTGTTAAGGCTGTCTCATCATACTTTACCTAGCAAAAGGATATTGGTAGGGGCAATGGAGCATGAGTCATAGGATGTTGGGGCTTTTCCAATACAGTCATGACCTTTAGCCTGTGTCATGTCATACTGGCCTTCCAGTGGTTGATTCCCCTTTGCTGCAGTAGTGTGCAGACTGCAGTACTACATCACATTGGTGATGTAGATATCCACAGTGCCACATTAGATGTCTTGGGTCCTGGGGAACATTACCAAGGCTGGTCTGACTCTAAACCAACAGAAGTGGGCTATATTTGGGAACAGTAGGGTCTGGCATTAAGAATAAGTCTCCATTCAAGGACTAAAAGTCAAGAGCAATTGTTCCTGGGACTAGTATGATGGTATCTCCATTAGATCTTGCAATTTGCTTCCCTAGCTGGTCCAGTGACCTGTCTTATGATAGAAGCAGCACTACACCTAATTCAAAGGGCAAACACGTGTGAGGGAGGTTTCAAGGGATACCCATGTACCTCACCAGTGATGCCAAGTCTTTACTTCTCCCGGTAGTTTCTGGTACTAAAGGATGCTTCTGCATCTGGACTGCAGGCAGTACTGGCACAAGGGAACAGAGAGAAACCTCCCTCAGAGCAGGAGCTTTTTTCAACCTTTGTGTACTTAGGTCCAGCATGGTCCATCATAGTCCAGCGTGGTCCGATTTCCCAAGAGGTAGATGAAACTGTGGCTTGTAGCCATATTTTATTGGAATGTAAGAAAGGTCTAGTGTACTTTTACCTCTGGTTGGGCAGGTGATGTGTTGATATTTAATTTGGCATTACACGCTTGAGGTTAAAGTCCCCCTTCACCAGGGTTGCCAACTCTCACGACCCCCCCCCCCCCCTCAACTTTTCAAGATCACTTGGAGTGAGATTTGAACCTGGAGGGGGTGTAAATTGTTACCAGGCGGGGTGTAAAATGGACACAAATTAAGTATTGTATCGTGATTGATCGATTGCCAGTGGTTGGCGCCAGAGCGAACTAGTAACTCATTGAATCATAGATGTGGATCAGAGGTAAATAAACTAGATTTTTTTTTCCGGCATGAGAAATCGGATGTGTGGCGTGAGAGCGTGTGAAGACAGTCAAATGCGTGTGTCTCATGCTCAATGCGTGAGAGTTGGCAACCCTGTGTTATTTACTGCTGGCTAGCACCATTGCTTAGCGGCAGGCTAACAAGACCTGAACATACTTTTACACTTTGTATGTACATCATGGTCTGAAAAAAACTATCTTACTTTGAGTTTAGATGATGGAAGTCAATCCTCCATAAAGTGTATCTGTGTTGTTACTTGTGGCTGGACATAGCAGCATGAAGATGAAATTGGGAAATATGTTTCCAAATTACATCCCCAAGGGTATGAAAATTGAAGAACACCATACTGCAGTTTTAACTCTTTAAAAAATCTTCTATTTTATTTTACTACACTACATCCTGCATTGATTCTGTGTCGTGTAGCCAGCCAAATACCTCATGCTCGTTAGGAGGGAAATGCTGTTGAAATTTACACACAACCAGTGGCGGACTTAGCAATTTGGGGGCTCAAGGCGAATTTAGCTAGGGGGCCCATCAACATTAATATGCGAGAAATAATTTAGCTAGTCTGGGGGCCCCTACAGTGGGCTGCAGTGGGAGGGGCCCAAGGCAGTTGCCTAGCCACGCCTCTATGCAAAGACCGCTTCTGCACACAACATTAAATTGTTCTTACTTCAATAAAACCTGCTTGAAAATTACATGAGTCTGATGATGTTTAATTAATGTGAGATTCTTTCCAACCTTGAAAGAGCTAATAGCGTCTTGCGCCAATTTGTGAATTTACCTAAAGAGACTAAAAGATTAATGTTGTGACATGCATGAAATTACAGTTATTAAACACTGTAATGTGATAACTGGTCTCAACATGGTTTCATCTTCGCATTTTAAAGTTATTAATCTAAATAAACCCTTATGAGACGTATATATACTGACACGAGTAATGCTGGGCCTAATGCAAAACCAGCTCATTAATTCCTATATTGCTTAAATGAGCAAACGTCTCTCGCATTGCTTGTTTGATTGGATATAAATATGGTTCTATGTGATTTATCAGCCTTTCCTCCTGAAATATCCACATTTCTGTGAAATACAGGATAATTGTGGGATAATTATCAAATATATCGATAGCAGTGTTGTCAGCTAATTTCGTTGCTATGGAGATTGCTGAACGTAGTAGGTGCACCCGTGTTTTCTTAAAACTAGTATCTAAAGTAGCTAGCCAGATTTGCACAAGTTCACTTTTGACTTCAATAGGAAGTTACTCAATAAATTGAGTAAACATTGAATTATAAATATGTGTCAAAGAACATCCAAAAACGTTAATGTCAGTGAGAGACAATGAAGTCTAACACCGTCTCACCACTCAACCATTTAGGTAGGCTATTAGCTTAACCTGTCAGGCTAGCCTTGTGAAGCTAACTTACTAGCTAGTTAGCTAATGCTAACCGTCGTCACTTTGTAGTTAGCTGTGTTTAACTAACGTAATAGCCAAATGCTGTGAAATACAGATATTTAGCGTTAGCTAGCATTTGTTTCTAAAATCAGATAAATCCATGCCCTTGTGAGAAGTGTCTAGACTCGTACGTAAAATGAACCAATTTCATCCGTGTATTTAGTAATTAAGTCTCTATATAAATCAATTAGAAAATGTCTATTTAGAAGTGGGGGGGGGGGGGGGGGGGGTGGCGAACATAAGATGGACACAAATTCAGTATTATATCGATTTGGCGCCCCCTCTAGTGCAGCGCCCCTATGCGTTGCATACGCTGTATACCCCCTTTTTGCGCCACTGTCTTCAACGATTTTCTTAATTTCCTAAAGGTCTGTCAGTATTTGAATACTGGATACTGTATTTTCTTTTGAATAATTGCTAAATAAATTGCAGGTATTTGTGCAAATAATATTTGCTGTTTTATTCAATTTATGCATGGACATTTAACACATATTTTATCATTGCTTGTTGGCATCCATTCTGGTTGTCATCATTTATTCAGCCACCTCCTTGCCCTAAAATAGATATACATGTCATTATTAATTTGAATTAATTAGAATTTGTACTTTACAAAGTCTAATGATTTCTTTGTGTTTTTACGTTCTTTTGATTTAAGGGTGTGCAAGTGGCATTGATATATTTTGAATACAAAGTAATTTGAAATAAGAGATCTGTACAACTAGGATTTATTTGTAGGATGTCAAAGAAAATATCCATTTGAAAAAATCAAAAATGGAATGTACCTTTCCAGCATCTCTGCTCTTGGCTCTGAGCTTGTTGACCTGGGACTCAGCAATGTCAGCACGTTCCTGGGCTTCCTCCATCTCATGTTGCACCTTCCTGTACCTGGACAGGTGAGTGTTGGCCTGCTCCTCCTGTGAGAATGTCAGTCGTCACTCCAATTAATGAATGAATATTAGTGAAAATAGGAGCAAAATAGGCTAGAAAAAGCCATTAAGTGTGAGGTTTATAGCTTACTGCTTCCTCAGCCTGTCTCTTGTAGGCCTTCACTTTCAACTGCAGCTTGTCCACAAGGTCTTGCAGTCTTATCACGTTCTTCTTGTCCTCCTCAGTCTGAACAGATTGGCATTCATTTAGATTAGATTTGATTTGTATGCAGTTATAATCTCTGTATTAATTAGCATATGCAGTACCTGATAGGTCAGCTCCTTTACTCTCCTTTCATATTTGCGGACTCCTTTAACAGCATCAGCACTGCGTCTCTGCTCAGCCTCAACTTCAGACTCCAACTCACGCACCTATGGATCATATTTCATGTATACAATTTGAATTAGTAAACAAAACTACAGAAAAAAATCCAGGGGTTCTGCATTTTTACTAAATATAAAGAGTGTAACATACTCTAGACTCCAGTTTCTGGAGCTGCTTTTTTCCACCCTTCATGGCAAGACTCTCAGCCTCATCCAGGCGGTGCTGCAGATCTTTGACCGTGACCTCAAGGTTCTTCTTCATCCTCTCCAGATGAGCACTGGTGTCCTGCTCTTTCTTCAGCTCCTCTGCCATCATGGCGGCCTAGTGTGTGAATCAGGTAATTTGTTATGTCTACAATCAGTCATGGTTTAAGTGGGTAAAGCGATTACCGGTATATTTATTTAATGTAACGCTTACATCAGTAATTGCCTTCTTGGCCTTCTCCTCAGCATTTCTTGCCTCTTGGACTGTATCTTCCACCTCACCTTGAACCTGTACCAAGTCAGCTTCAAGCTTTTTCTTGGTGTTGATTAAACTGGTATTCTGTTGACAGGCAAAAGAAAACAAACGAAAGCCAATAAAGCCATCATGATTGATTGATCGGCAGATATTATCAAAGGTGCTCAAGTGTTTCAAGCTGAAATAACCAACCTGAGAGTGCAGCAGTGTCACACGCTCACTGGCATCAACCAGCTCCTGTTCAGCCACTTTACGTCCTCTCTCTGTCTGTTCCAGGGCAGATCTCAGCTCCTCAATCTCTGCCAGCATCAGATTATTCCTGCGCTCCACCATGGCAACCTGTTCCTTCATGTCTTCTTGTCCTCTGACAGCCTCATCAAGGTGCAGTTGGGCGTCCTGATGTTGAAATTGATGTCTGTAATTGGGTGATTGAAGCTACATTCAATTGACAGTTCCTCAAGAAATAAACAAGTCCTACCTTGAGCTGTCCTTGGACGTTCCTGAGCTGTTTCTGGGACTCGGCAGCCTGGCGGTTGGCATGGCTCAACTGGATCTCCATCTCATTCAGGTCTCCCTCCATCTTCTTCTTGATTCTAAGAGCATCATTCCTGCTCCTAACCTCAGAGTCCAGGGTGCTTTGCATGGACTCAATCACCCTCTGGCTATTTCTCTTAATCTGTTCAATCTCCTCATCTTTTTCAGCCAGTTTCCTGTCGATCTCACCCTTAACCTGATTGAGTTCAAGCTGGATACGAAGAATCTTTGACTCTTCATGTTCAAGTGTGCCCTGAAGAACGTTATTGGGATATTCATTGTTAAGCAGTTTAGGGCAGACCTAATTGTGCCTTGAAATATCATAACATTATGTAATGTCGTTGTGTATAGTTATACCTCTGCTTCTTCAAGAGCCGTCTGGATTTCTGATTTCTCAGTCTCCACTGTCTTCTTTGCTTTCTCCAACTCATGGATGGTCTTTCCAGTCTCTCCGATTTGTTCAGTGAGGTCAGAGATCTCCTCTGAGGGGAAAATAGAAGTTCAGTTAAATGGGATTCATTTTTGAGTGTTCTGGTTATTTAAATAAATGTCCTTGTAACATACGCTGCAGATTCTTGTTCTCTCTCTTCAGGGTCTCCAGATGGTCTAGAGCTTCCTCATATGAGTTCTTCATCTTAAAGAGCTCAGTGCTGAGAGAGCGAGCCTCTTTCTGAGCTCCTTCCAGTTCAGCCTGGCCTTCCTCATACTTCTGCTTCCACTCTGCCAAGACCTGAAATGTAGAGGGAACATCAGATATTATTTCATATTTATGCTTACCATGATAACTCATGGTTTCATATTTCATAGACCATTTTTCGATGGCAGATATTTGACCTTATCAAAGTTCCTCTGTTTTTTGTCGAGGTTGGCAGCTAATGCATTGGCTCTCTCAACATCAATCATGAGGTCCTCCACTTCACCCTGTAGTCTCTGCTTGGTTTTCTCCAGAGAAGCACATTTAGAGTTCACTGCTTCAATAGATTCCTCTGCATCTTGGAGACGCTGGGCGAGTTTTTTCCTATGGAAATGTTGATAATGTTATTACATGCTTTTCTAAAACGGGTTGATCATTAGTTAAGTTTTGCAGTCTCTGTAGTGTAGTGTACTGTTAATTTAATTCAATTACTTGGCCTCCTCAAGCTCCTCAGTACGTTGGATGGCATCGGTCTCATATTTAGATCTCCACTGAGCCACCTCACTGTTGGCCTTGGACATTCCACGCTGGAGTTCACCCTTTGCCTCCTGCTCTTCCTCAAACTGCTCTCTGAGCAGGTCACAGTCATGACGGGCTGATTGGACAGCATGAGCCAGGGCATTCTTGGCCTAGCATATATCAATATACTTGTTACTGGATTGCTGCTCAGTTGTGAAAAGAAATGTATCCCATTGGTATTTAGTAATGTAATATTAATAGTACCTTGACTTCCTCTTCAATTTGTCTCTTGAGCTCTTCAATCTGCTGTGTGTATGCTTGTTTTCCCCTTGTTAATTGGGAAACAAGTGCTTCCTTCTCCTCCAGCTGACGGCTATATTCACCTTTAAAAAAGGTAATTCTAGTTACAGTAGTCAAGCAAAGTTTCAACTATTTGATCTCTTTAGTTGCTTTGATTAATTACCATTCTCAGTCTGAAGTCGTGCTTTATGTGCACTTAAATCATTCAGTTGGCGGACATGTTCATCACTTTTAGCTTTGACTTCACCCAGCTGGTCTTCAATGGTCCGACACATCTTCTCTAGATTTGCCTAGAAATACATACATGACAATAAAATACTAATTGTTACCTTGCTATGAAGTTGGTGAATATGTAGATGAGAGCAGAATGTTTTATAGCATATAAATGGATATAGAGCAACATTTGACTTAAATAAAATCCTTGTTATATGCAAAATAATGTTTTGTCTTAACATGAAATTAACACACCTTTGATTTAGCAACTGCCTCCATGTTACTGGACAGGTCATCAATCTCCATTTTATATTCACTCTTCTCCTTCTCCAGCTTCTGTTTGACCCTTTGAAGGTTGTCGATCTGCTCTCCAAGCTCAGCAACACTGTCAGCTTGTTTCTTGCGGAGGGCAGCAGCTGTAGCTTCATGCTGCAGAGTGGACTCTTCCAGATCACGACGCAGCTTCTGGAACTCCGCCTCACGCTTCTTGTTCATCTCAATCTGAGCAGCAGTAGCACCACCAGCTTCCTCAAGCCTCTCACTGATCTCCTCAAGTTCTCTGGAGAGATCAGCTCTCTGCTTCTCAACTTTAGCACGAGCTGCACGCTCAGCCTCAATTTCCTCCTCCAGCTCCTCAATGCGAGCCTGAAAAATAAGTTTTTACATTTTAGAGATTTCTTTATTGCTGGATTATTTTAAATGAAATTCCATTATTTTGTGTTGATGAATCACCTGGAGTTCTTTAATCTTCTTCTGAAGCTGGGCACCCATTGTCTGTTCATCTTCTATCTTGCTTAATAATTGGCTTGTTTCAAAATCCTTCCTGTTGTATAATACATTACACATTTAGACTTAGATTTGTACTCAAATGTAAAGTAGATTTTATTTTAGTTTATATTGTGAAATTCATCATACTTTTTGATCTTCTCATCTGATTGCTGCTTGTCATTCTCCAGATCCATTATGGACTCCTGGGCCAGTTTCAGGTCACCCTCAAGCTTCCTCTTAGCTCTCTCAAGGTCCATGCGAAGTTTTTTCTCTTGTTCCAGTGAACCTTCAAGCTATATTTTATGGGAACCAGTGCAGTTAGGAACATCACACTAGATATTTGCTGAAATATTCAAATATTATGAACTTATACCACAGATTCTACTTTTTAAATTCTTACATCATCCACTTGTTGTTCAAGCTTGGTCTTGGCTTTGGTCAGAGTGTTGACTTTGTCTTCCTCTGCTTGGAGATCATCAAGGGTCTGCTGGTGTGATTCTTGGAGGGCTTTTTTCTCCTTAGTGAGCTTGGCAATGGTTTCATCTTGAGAGGCCATCTCCTCAGTCAAGTTCTTGACCTGGGGAAAAGCATTTCAAAGCATTCTCTGTAGTTATGTAAAAGGGACAGAATTAATCAGTAATACATGTACTATGACGTACAAACCTTGTTCTCAGTGGCATGTTTCTCCTTTTCCACTTTAGCCAAGGTGAGCTCCAGATCATCAATGTCCTTCTTCAGCTCAGAACATTCATCCTCCAGTTTCCTCTTCTTGGCAGTCAGCTCAGCATTGATCTCCTCCTCATCCTCCAGTCTCTCATTTGTCTCTTTGAGTTTGGCCTCAAGCTGGATCTTGCTCTTGATCAGCCCCTCACATCTTTCTTCTGCATCAACGAGGTTCTCTGTTTCCTGTTTATTTTAATGGATTGTTTAATTTTTTGCAACATCTGCAGAGACATATGTACTTGTCTTATGTACTTACAGATGTCACTTGCAGTTGTAGGTCATTTTTCTCCTGCAGAAGAGAAACCATCTTCTCCTCAAGCTCTTTCTTCTTGGCCAGTGCCTTTGCC
Organism: Brachyhypopomus gauderio; assembly: GCF_052324685.1. Lineage (NCBI taxonomy): Eukaryota > Metazoa > Chordata > Actinopteri > Gymnotiformes > Hypopomidae > Brachyhypopomus > Brachyhypopomus gauderio. The sequence continues at coordinate 21,249,603 of NC_135211.1, read as the reverse complement.
AGATCCTCCTTCATCTTCTCAAAATTATCTTTCATAGCAGCCATTTCCTTCTCTGTCTCTGCACTCTTCAGTAGAGGCTTGATCTTGAAGTACAGCTTCATCCATGGCCAGTGTTTCACATTCATGAATGAGCGGATGTTGTATTGGATAGAGTAGATGGACTCTCTAGAATTCAAATTGAACCAGTTAAGTTCCATTTGTATCTATTATGTTTTATTCATGTCAACATAAATATTTAATTTTGTGTTGTATATGATACCGCATATTCTATGCTCATATTCTTTACCTCCTTTCCATCATCTTGACAAACTCCCTCCTCATGAGGTAGCCTCGGCACAGAGCCTGAGTCATAGTCACTAAATTAGCCAGTTTCTCATCTCGCATCTCTTCAAGGGTACCCAGCAGTCCAGCTTTGAAGAACACCTTCCAAAATAATATGTCTTTTAAACCAAATAGGATGCTTTTAGTGCATTCACACTTAGCTAAGACTTTACATGTTTCTATTTTTATAGACTTTTATGTCAATTTTGAGAAGTGCTTATGAAATATGTATGAAAGGTATAAAATAGGCATATTACAATATTACTCACAGAAAGGGAACTAAAACAACTGAGATCTATGTTATGATCCACATTATTCTGCCACTATACTACACTGTTCAGTGAAACATGAAGCAGTATGTTTTTTTTTAATGTATTGCTCTCATTCAGAGGAATAATAATAATGATGATCAAGATGATGGTTATGATCACCTTTGTGTGTCCAAACTTGTACTGGGTGTGGTCCACATCAATGGAGCCCAAGAGTTTCTCTGAAGCTTTCTTGTTGTCAATGAACTGTCCCTCTGGGATGACACTGGCATTCAAGACTTTGTACCTGTTTATAAATCAATAGTGAAGTCTAAGTGGTAGCTTACTGTATTCATAACAATATTGAATTAATCACAGAATCTGGAATCCTGAAACTAAAGAAATTACCTTTGCTTGAAGTCAGCATAGAGGATTCTGCTGGGGAATCCCTTTCTGCAGATTCTGATACCCTCTAGCACACCATTACACCTCAGCTGGTGGATTACCAGGAAGTTCTCCATCAGACCTACAATGGCCATTGTAATATTACAATGTCTGCAGTAAAATTATAATTTATAGAAATCAGAAGAATACGGACCTGGAGTTTTGGACTCATTTGGAATCAAGCAACGCACAAAATGAGGGTGCGTGCTCCTCAAGTTGGTCATCAGCTTGCCCAAGTTCTCCTGTGGAGTTTGACATTGTCGTCCACTTATTTAAGATATAATTTGTTGCATAGATTAGTTTATGCATATTGCAGTGCTTACTGCTGGCCCAACTTTCCAAGGTGAATGTAGACTTATGCATTTCAGATTTTTGTGTAAAATTGTTCTTACCCTGAACAGAGCAGACACAGTCTGGAAGGAACCACCCTTCTTCTTACCCTTCTTTCCTCCACCTTCAGCTGTAGGTTTTAATAATTACACATCTACAGACATGCTTGTGTTGATAGTCAGTAAACATCATATTCTGACAATGCAATTCATTCAATTATTATTTTATATTGTTAGTAATTATCCAGTTTAGTTTTATTAGGGATTTTATTTCCCTGTCATACCTGAAAAAATACAAACACTGTTTAGCCATCATATACTTAATGGACTGGCAGCAAAATAATGTACCAGAATTACATTGTGATAATGAAGGTGTTTGAAATATTATCCTGATGGTGTTAAAGGTGTTAGTTACAGAGTTCACATTTATTTATCAGCTGTAAATACGATGTAATACAACATCAACAGCAAATAGCTATCTGTGATTCTTTGTATTTATTTCAAAATAAAGCAGAAATGTGGCCTTATTAGGTACATAGCCTTAATTGAATCCCTTCCCCCAACTGTGACCTTACCTTCAGCACCAGGATGGGCTGCATACAGGAAGGACAGAAGTTTGTTTGCTGCCTTTTGATAAAGCCCCACAACAGACTCATTCAGGGGGTCCTTGTTCTTGTCCAGCCAGCCAGCAATGTTGTAGTCCACAGTGCCAGCATAGTGCACCAGGGAGAAGTGGGCCTCAGCTTTGCCTTTGGCTGGTCTTGGCTTTTGGAAAGCATTAGTTTTGCCAAGATGCTGGTCATACAACTTGTTCTTGAAGGATGTGTCTGTAGCCTTGGGGAACATGCACTCCTCTTCAAGGATGGAGAAGATGCCCAATGGCTGTAGGTGACAGATTTTGGAATCACTTCAATAGTACTTGTATAAGTGGTTGTTGTCTGACTTAACTAGTGAATATGTGCATGTCCTCATATTTCAGGAACATTGTCATAGTACATACTCCTTTCTGGAGTTTGTTTAACAGTCAATCCAGTTGGTCCAAGTCTTAATGTCTTTTCACCCCTTACCTTCTCAATAAGCTCAATGCAGGCAGCCAGGTCCATACCAAAGTCAATGAACTCCCATTCAATTCCTTCTTTCTTGTACTCCTCTTGTTCCAGCACAAACATGTGGTGGTTGAAGAACTGTTGCAGTTTCTCATTTGTGAAGTTAATGCAGAGCTGCTCCAAGGTGTTGAACTGTTTTAGAACATGGATTTTAATATTAATGTACTTATTGATGCATGGTATATTATATACATTTTACAATATGTAATGTAAAAGTGTGTAAAATCAGCAAATATTCACATCAAAGATCTCAAATCCAGCGATGTCCAACACACCAATGAAGAACTGCCTTTGCTGCTTTGTGTCCAACATCTCATTGATTCGGATGACCATCCACAAGAACATTTTCTCATAGATAGACTTGCAAAGAGCGCTGACAGAATTATTGACCTGGAAAATTCATACATAGACTTTTGATCTGCAGGAGGTTATTGAAAAAGTATCTCCGATGTTGGCAAATATTACATTACCTGTGGTACAGTTTGGCCTTTGGTCACAAACTCATTTCCAACCTTCACTCTGGGGTAGCACAAAGCTTTCAACATGTCAGCTGAGTTTAGACCCAGGAGGTAGGCGATTTTATCAGCCACTGAATTGTAAAAAGTAATAGTGATATTGATTAAACTAAATGCTTATATATGTTACTTATAATGGAATTGAACAAATCTGGTGACGAGTTGTGATATTTACCCTCAGTGCCATCAGGCTCAGCCTGCTCCTCTCTCTGCTTCTGCTTGAACTTCATGTTCCCATGGTGCATCACAGCTCCAGTCAGCTTGTAGATGCCTATTTTCTCTTCAGCACTGAAGCCAAGAATGTCAATAGCAGTCTGTGTGGTGAAAAGGAGTGGATGACAAATGAAAGTGAGACATATTTTCAAACTTCTTCTCATAGTTTTAGCTGTACTTACATCTGTGGCAATGAATTCTTCTACATCGTTGATGCTTTTAACTGTGACTTCACCCTGGCTGATCATAGGGTAGTCAAATGGGTTGGTGGTGATGAGCAGGGCCTCTGCATGAATTGAAAAATTAAACATTTAGAAATATATGTTATTAAAATTTTTCTATTTGGGCAGAATTGGGATAGCATAACTACTTAGCAATATGGTTGAGTAAAATCATACCAAGCAGCTCTGGTTTGTGTCCAGTCATGAGCTGGTAGAAGATGTGGTAGCTCCTCTCAGCAGACAGCTGGAAAGTGACTCTTGACTTCTCCAGCAGATCTGTTGTTTCATTTGCAATACAACTTGTCATCTCAATGCCACTAATTCTGATACAGAATTTTTTTTTTAATTTTTTCATTTTTTAACCTATTGGATGCACTCATTATGACTAAAACTTACAGGTTTCAATATCAGCTGAGGCCAACTTGCCAGTTTGACCAAAATGAATTCGGATGAATTTACCCTGGAAATTCAAGAAATGTTTAATATACCTGAATTTAAATGTTAATCTTTTTTTTAATTGCATTGTTAAAACTTTTGTATACTATTGTGTACTTACAAAACGAGAGGAGTTGTCATTTCTCACAGTTTTGGCATTACCATAAGCTTCTAGTAGGGGGTTGGCCGCTACAATTTGGTCTTCCAGCGAACCCTGTGGACAATAAGAGATGTTAATGAGAGGACTTTGATCACAGATTGTTCCTCTGTACACACTGTACACTGTTCAGGTACCTGCATTTTACCAGCAGCTGGCTCTGCCTTCTTTGCTCCACTAGTCATGCCAACCATCGCAAAGTACTGGATGACACGTTTGGTGTTCACAGTCTTTCCTGCACCAGATTCTCCACTGGTGGTAGAAACAATGGGCACATATCTTAGCATATAGGTACAACTGCTCGGCAATTACCAAATGTCCGAAATGTCACACAGGCACTAATAGCATTCAACTTTAGATGTACATTACAAATTGCTGAAAAATAACTATTGCCATATATTAAATAATAATACTCCTCAAATAACATAATGTTCTTTTCCTCCATACCAAAAGTCTTGCATATATTAAATGTAGACTTACAGCTATTAAAATGTAAACCGAAAAGATACATAGCAAATAGCAAAAGGCTGACTTGTTCTCTAAAAAGTCAGTACCAGTGAAGTAGACTAGCATTTATGCCAGCGGACTTTGAATCCTCAAGCTATTGTTGTGTTTAGCCAGCTACTGAGCTAACACATTTCTTAGCTCAACAAGTAGTTTATGTATCACGGGAATTAAAATTGTGATAAAAACAGGAAGAGAATCCATCTTGCTGAAATGCAGAGGCAACACTAGAAACTGAGGTAAGTAAACAACGGTCGCATACATTGGGCGAGAGCAAGCTGTGATGAAATTATTCTTTAACTGGAGCATCTCAATAATCTGACTTGTGAGCAGAGGTGGGCATTGCAGGTTCAGAGAGTAAAACTCCTTTCCAGGATTTTACTCAAGCATAGGTAATTGCTATGGTGGAAGACATTTATTTCACATTAAGGTTTTGGTGAATTTGACAAATACAGCTTAGAAACTTAAGACATAAACTATTGTAAAAGGTAAACTAATGTAAAATTAAATTCCCCAGTGATGTGAGTCAGGACTTACGTGATCAGGACAGACTGGTTTTCACGATCTAAAGGAAAAGTGAGAATTGTTAAATATGATAAATTATTCATAAAATTTTGTTCAGTCTCTGTGATAGACTGGCAGTCTTATTTAATTAATTTATTGTTTTATGTAAATCCTTTAAGAAATGCTGCAAGGCTTGTTCCATGAAATTATCAAACTGTATCTTACCAGTGAGCATGAACTGATAGCCGTTATCAGAGATGGAGAAGATGTGGGGCGGGGCTTCAATTCTCTTTTTGCCTCTGTATCCAGCCACAACAATTGCATCATATACTGGGAGCCACTTGTAGGGGTTCACAGTGACACAGAACAACCCTGAGTAGGTCTAGAGGGTTTAAGAGATATTTTTAGACATTATTTTGATGATGAATTTTTTTGATCTGTTTAATGTGTAATTAAGTGAGTCTTTGTTCAGCTTACATAGATCATCCATGCTGCATAACGCTCTTTGAGGTTAAACAGCACAGCAGGTTCGTTGAGGTGGGTCATCATGGCCATGTCCTCCATTTTGTCAAATTTGGGAGGGTTCATGGGGAAGATTTCATCTTCCTTTACTGTGAGAGTCTGTGAAATTACACAATAGTGCAGTTCACTTTGAAATTATTGCTGCTCTACTGGCTCCCTGAGATTCAGAACTGTTTATTACATAGAACTGCACAGCAAAAGCTAAAGACTGACATTAAATGGACATGATCATTTAGAACATTGAAATTCTTGAATTTAAAGTTGTACAAATAAAAACCATTGGTTTACATTTGAATATTTACATTTGATGTGCACAACCTTTTGACAACTATCACAATATAAATAATTAAATAATAAATAGTTGAGCAGTGCTCAAAAGTGTTTTTTTTTCCACTTACTTTACCACACAGTGTTTCAACAGTGGCTTTGCCCCCCTCTTTACTCTTTAGTGTACCCTTGAGGTACATCTCCTTGGGTTCACACACAAACACTGCTGATTTGGCATCAAAAGGTTTGTTCTGGGCCTCAATCCTCTCCCTTTCTGGCTTGCGGAGGTAAATGGCCGCTGGCCCAAAACACTCCATCTCTCCATCCCCCATGGTGGTGTTTTACTATGGAGTCAAATGACATTCTTGTCAGTGATTGTAAATGTCATACATTTTTTATTTTAAATATTTAATGTAACTCGATTTGTATGCACAAGAGAAATAGTAACATCTTACGAATCTAGGAAACTGCAGGCAGAAAAGGGCTGGTAGTTTGAGATTACTACAAAAGAAGAAAAATAGTTAAGACACTGTGTGGAAATTAAGTTAGAATTAAAGAGATCAGTATTGATTGAGGAATAAAAGTTTGCAACAAATTAACTTTGTTTCCCATGTGAATAGAATCTTCATTCACTAATTACATCTAGTCAGTCATTTTCAATAGTAGTTAAGGATTTGGAAAAACAACATTTCAAAAGGATCGGCAAATTTTCCTCACCTCTGCAGGGTGTCTGTGGTAGTCTTAGTGCTTGGGGAAGCTTATATAGTACTATTACTGTTCACTCAGCAGAAGCATCAGGCTATATTTGGACACACATTCATGTCTTCATGTATTTCCTCCCTAATTGGACATCATCACAATATTCTCAGGTATCACTCTATCGTCTATCGTTGTCCACTCTATCGTTCTCACAGGTTTTGTGGTTCTGAAAATAAGTAGAATTTTGAGTATCAAAATAAAATTTTTAATAATTAAACATTATATGTAAGCAAAACGTGTCAATGTTTTTGGTCAGTTTTAAAATTTCCACACATTTCCATATCAGAGTAAAAAGTAATTGTTATGACAAGTATATGAGTTAGTGTTATTTTTAAGTTTGTGTGTATTACAAATTTGAAAAGATTGTTTATCTTGCATTTCTAAAACATCACAAGAAGTGTTTTATTTTCTATGTATCAATGCTCTGAATAAAAATCGATAGTTTTATGTCATGGGGGTTCTGTTACTGCATATCATGTCACTGCAACCTTTTCATGCTGTACCTTTAAAAAAGCAACCCTTTCATATATTCCTGTGATATTTTTGACAAATACAAGAATCAGCCTTTTGGGCACATGTCAAAATAAACTGTCAAATATAAAAATGAAAATAAAATAAACTGCTAGCAACAAAATCTAGAAGCACGACAAATACATACAGTGTGTAATACATCATCTCTATTACTGCCTTCAGCTCTCATCTTAGATGTGTACAATAATAGAATTTAAGCAGGTCCATAGTGTTTTATTTAAAGCGTTTTATTTAAAGACAAAAAAGCTAGAATAAGGTAACCCATCTGAAATACTCAGATATTTTACTCCACTGGGTTCTCTTTGTTTTGGCAAGCAGAGTATAATGCAAAGATTAAGATTTATTATTAATGCAAGATTCTAACCTTTATTTCCAAATGAAAGATAATATACTCTTGGCAGATGATTTGTTGGCAATAAAAGCACAAATGCTGATGCCCATGATGAGCTACATTCATAAACTGAAATTCTGAAACACAATATCATCGCATAATCTTCCTATTTGGAATTAGTGCAAATATAGAAACGATTCTACCATGCTGTCAGAGGTTGAGAATTTTAGTCCACTTCTAGAGGCAATATAAAAGTATAGCCAGCTCCACAAAGAGTTTTCCAGATGCTTATAAGGGCAGTCTCTGAAGTAAGTCTTTTCTATACTTTTGTGCATGTATTATGACACTTCTCCAACAATAAATAGTCCTATAGTATGATGTACTTTATTGATATTGGATATATTGTCATTTAAATGTGAACGTTTTGTTAATTTAAAGTTATGCCCTTTTAAACATGAAAATATTTTAGTGTACCATTATTTTACAATATTAGTATTCCAGTCAGAGCACATGTAACTAACCAAAACCAGTAGTTTTTTCTTTAAGAATAGAAAGACAAAACAAGATGAAGTGCAGTACAGTATTTATTACAGGTTTCTCTTGTGAGGATAGATGATTGAAGAAAAGATACAGAAGATAAATGTGTGATCATCACGGTTTGTTTCCATGCTTTTCTTGAATTTTTTTGAACTGTAATGAGTAAGCTCAAAATAATTGACTGCTGTTGCTGAACATTTTATAGTTGTGTTTCTCATTGTTTTTATGTTCTCCCGCTGGCCATGATGTTGAATTTTTTTCTCAACATATTCCATTTCATAATAGGAGTAGGATAATAGTTAATAGAAGGCTGAACAAAGGCAGGCATACTAGATGGAGGAATGCTTCTGGTATGCAGTGGTTGTTCATGTTTTTGGATCTTTTTTTTGGATCTTATGCCAAGTTGGTTGGTTAAACTCTGAAATTCAAAGAGTTCAGAGAGAATCAGTGTTGTTTAGTTAGGGATACTTATCCATGAAAGACAGGATAGAAGGGTGTGATAGATGTGTAATCAGTGTAATTTTTTTATTTATTTTCTTTAGTGGTATCTGGGTCTTTGCCTTGCTAAGATTGTGGTCCAGCTACTGTACTTGTAATGGGGCAACAGAAGCAGCAGATGTGGAGTATGGTGCCATGGAATCTTTAATGTCCATAGCACAACAATGACAATAACACTCAAAGAAAGAGAGCAAAGCCAGATGCACACAGCGAAAGGCACAACAAAGCAAAGCGCAGTAGGTGCAGAGTCCGTGACTCGGAGGACGGCAACAGATGAAGATGCACACACGCTCACTCCTATAGGCTCAAGGAATGCACAGCGAAGACTGGCTGGACCTGTGGGCTGAAGTAGGGAGTGAGGGTGATGAGGAACAGGAGCCCGTGATTAATGTGTATGAGGGTGAATTGGAGTGGCTATGTTGATGAATGTGTGGAATGTGAAGTGGGCCCCTGTGGGGCTGACCCGGCCTACCATGACTGAGCCCCCACCCAAGGGCCCCACCCTCCTCCAAGAAAGGAGGTGTGTCTCCTCGTCTTCAGTCAGCTTTCCTCTTAACAGTTTGATGTGCAACATATGCGTACCCCCTCTAATGCACAACATGGGTCAAAATTAATCCGCATTCATTTCCAGTGTTATGTAATGCTGGCAGGGTTTTTCTATGTTCTGTCTTTTGAAATCTATTATCATTATTTTCATTTTTACTTTAATATTTTATGAACAAAAATAGTTTTTATAATAGAACATCGAATTTACACACTTCATCCAAGTGTGATATAAAATAAAGTAAGGTAATACTATAATAATTAGTTTTAAGTAGTTACTTTAGTAACTTTAGTTTTTGCAAAATATTTGTCATTTTATCACACACACAATGTTCAGAGTGCAAATGCAAACATCTGTGACGTGCGGGCAGGGCGAAGGACGAGACACGGGAATCCTTGCTGACTGACGTCACGGTTAATTTTATTAACAGATAAGCGCATATAGCGCACGAAGAACATGTACTCATTCACACAACAACGTGTAAACCTTAGACAACGACGAGCACAGGACACTGCGCGAGCGCACATTAAATAGACAAACCACATTAGCCCCACGTGATCACGAGACGATTCACAGGTGAGACTTATTAATCACAAGACATAACCCTAACCACGGATATCCACTGACGCAAACAAAGCACGTGGACAACGTTGACACAGGCCCAAAAGGGAGGGCGGGCCCTCAACGTGACAGACGCCCCCTCCAAGGGTACTACCCATCCCGGGGTGCCAACAGGACCGAGTGCCCCGAACCCACGACGATGAGCGGATCCGACGCGCTCAGTCCTGCGTCTGGGAGGTGACTGCCCTTGGCGAAGCGTCCGTTACGAATCGCCTAGCACACCCTCCCTGGGAAGACAGGGGAAAAGACGTTAGACACACTAAACGGAACATTCACAAACACACACACAGGCACGCTTACACATAGTGGCACAAGAGGGAAAAATGGGTTAGGTACACAAAGGGGAAGACTGACAAACACTGGAACACATACACACGACATGGGCGCCAGGCTTCGCGCCAGGAGGAGAGCGAGTAGGGGAGAGAGATCCGGTGCTGCTGGCGCTGCATTGGGCAGTCCCCCTCCTGCCTTCGCTGCGAACCCTCCACCGGGTGCAGCGCGGCGGGCGGACGCGCCCGGTGCAGCGCGGCTGTCGTACGCGCCCGGTGCAGCGCGGCTGTCGTACGCGCCCGGTGCAGCGCGGCTGTCGTACGCGCCAGGTGCAGCGCGAGGGAGCTCCTCTGCCGTGTCCATATTCTCCTCCTCACCCTCCAGGATCCCCTCCATGGACTCCGCCGGGCTCTCACCCCGGGAACAGTCCATGGGGCTGGCCCTGGAAGACCTGGAGGACGCGTTCTCCCCCAGAGTCCTCTGCCCCTTTACAATCCCCATGGAGGAGGGAAGGCTCTCTTCCTCATCCTCCGTGTAGGGGTCACTCTCCGAGACACCAGACCCCACGGACGGTGAATAGTCCTCCGGTACCGTAGGAGAGGGACCTACAGGCGGAGGGAGGTAGTCCTCCTCTTCGGACTCCTCCTCCTCTTCACCGTAGTCCACGGTGGTGTCGTCGCAGATGGACGGAGGGTACTCCTCATCCTCCTCCCCCTCCCCAACATAGTCAATGGTGGGAGCGGAGTAAACGGATGGAGGGTAATCCTCATCCTCCTCCCCCTCCCCAACATAGTCAATGGTGGGAGCGGAGTAAACGGACGGAGAGTAATCCTCTTCTTCCTCCCCCTCCTCCTCGTAGCCCGCGCTGGGAGAAGGGCATACAGGTAGAGGGGGGTACTCCTCTTCCTCTGACTCCTCCTCGGACTCCCCCTCTCCAAACTCCTCCTCCGGGGTCGACGCGGTGGCGCTGACGGTGCAGGCGCCTACCCTCTGAGGCAAGAGGGCGCGGGAAGGAGAGGGGTTTCGCTTCCTCCACATGCGCACCACCCCCTGGTAGAGCTCCTCTTGTAACGCGGGATCCTCGGTCACTCGAACCCCGCGTAGCATGAATGCGCACACGCGGTCTGACTCCAGCTGCTCCGGTGTAGGGACGGCGTCTCGGCGCGGTGGAGGGGAAGAAGCGCGGTGATGCCGCTTACTGGGGTGCTGACTCTTTTTTGGCCGAGTCGTATAGCCTGGCATCTTCCTGGTGTCTCTTGTCGGCTCGTCGTTCTGTGACGTGCGGACAGGGCGAAGGACGAGACACGGGAATCCTTGCTGACTGACATCACGGTTAATTTTATTAACAGATAAGCACATATAGCGCACGAAGAACATGTACTCATTCACACAACAACGTGTAAACCTTTGACAACGACGAGCACAGGACACTGCGCGAGCGCACATTAAATAGACAAACCACATTAGCCCCACGTGATCACGAGACGATTCACAGGTGAGACTTATTAATCACACGACATAACCCTAACCACGGATATCCACTGACGCAGACAAAGCACGTGGACAACGTTGACACACGCCCAAAAGGGAGGGGCCGGGGTCCTCAACGTGACAACATCAAAGGCAGAGGAAATTTAAATGAATCATCTTCAATATTACCAATAAAGTGTATAGGCAAGATCCAAAAACAGAAAATGGAAGCACAAGACAAATAGGGAAATCAGGAAAGGACAAGACTTTAAGGGTGTACTCACACTAGGCTCTGTGATCCGGGCCCGGGCACGGTTGCCTGCCGAAGCACGGTTCGTTTGGCTAGTGTGAGCGCTCCAAACGTGCCCGGGCCCGGATCAGTTAACCGTGCTCGGGCCCGCTTGAAGAGGTGGGCCAGGGCACGATTCATGTGGACTCGGGCACGGTTCGCTTCTAGTGTGAGCGCTATCCGTGCCCGGGCCCGCTTGGTGCCTCGTCTGATTGGTTCATTTCGCTGGAACTCAAACATGACGTTAGTGATGCGACGCTCACGTTAAACAGTCATAGCGGCAAAGCGATTAGCAGACAATCGTTGTGTTAAATTATCGAAAAATCTGTGCTTGCACCGTGTTTCTGCACTCCCAAAACGACTTCAAAAATACAATAAAAAGAGAATCGTGAACTCCAGTGTTGTGCGAGCGCGCTTTTTTTCCAAATAAAGTCACGTTGTGGTGACGTAAGCGTGCTCGGGCCGGGTTGATGAAGCCAGTGTGAGTGCAGGCCGGAGGGGGAGTGGGGAGGGGGGATAACCGGGCCCCAGCACGGAACCAGCAAACCGTGCCTAGTGTGAGTACGCTCTAAGATTATGACTATGATGACTACAATACAGCAAGACTTAGTGTGGAGCAACAAAGACTGAAAAGAAAACATGACTTGAATACAAACAGACAAACAGGGCATGAGGAACTGATGAAAAGAGGGAGGAGATGCTCAGGTGAGGGGTGTGAGCAGAACACAGATTGGTGGGGAAAACACTAGGAGGCAGGGATGAACAAACAATACCACAAGACAGGATGAGAATCAGCACCTCTACAACTGAGACGATGGAACTCAGTCAGATAAGGGTGGTGTGACCTCTCTGGGTCAGGAGCAGAGATGTATAGTAACGAAGTAGAACTTCTTCACTACTGTACTTAAGTACTAAAATGCTATGTCTGTACTTTACTGGAGTAAAGATTATTTCTTTCTCCTACTTCCACTTTTACTTCACTACATATTTTCCATTAGTTTTATACTTTTACTCCGTTACATTTTTTACGTGCTGTATAGTTACTCGTTACAATTATAACACGTTAGCTTATGAGAAAACTGCACATCCCGTTCACTCTGCTGCCCAGCTTCCCTGAACACTTGAGCTTCGTAAGCTAGGTATACTTGACACGTCACAACTGGCGCAAGGGTCTGTGCGGCAAAAATGACACAATCGCGGTGGCTCCGACCATGGGCGTTGGCCCCCCGCGCGGGTTGCGTCGCGAGGTCGTGCACCTCTCGATTTTTGTTCGTGCGAAGTTACAAGGTGGAATTCATGCACTTATACAGCACTTTGAAGGTCTCTTCAGTATTTTCCAGCACCTTCAGCTTAATTGACATATTTATACAAATACACATATAGGGGAGACCGGGGATGGTTGTAACACCATCAGTTCCACCGATCACGGATAAGTTAGGATCATTTGATCATTTCAGTATTTAGCCAATTCCTCCCTGATCCTACATGGTGAATATCAAGGCTGTAAACAGGCATATGCAGATTCCATCGTGAAAAAACTTTTTTTTTTGAGGTGAGAAAGTAAATTTCTGAATCAAGACTATATTTTGTTTAGTACTTATACTATTGCAGATAAAACCATATGAATTATATTACATTAAACTGTAGTTTCTCATGTAAATTGTGATGCATTTTTCCCCTGTTAATTTCAAATCACCTTGCTAATACAGCTAGTTAAACACTGGCTAACAGGGGTGGGGATGGTTGTAACACAGCTTTAAAACGTGTTACAGCCATAACCTTACATACAACTAAGAAAACTTTATTGATTTTTTATAATTTTTGAGAAAGACTGACAGAGGTGTGCCTGCAAATGTTTTTAAAAGAAGCATCTGATGAGGTCACAAATAAGGGCAAGTCAGTCAGATCAGTTGCAAAGGCACATGGTATCTGCCATGTAACACACACAGACATTGGTTATTATTTGACCTACATGTTCTTTACACAGGTACATTGTATTAGTGTTCATTAAGCATACATATTGTTAAATACGTTTGTTCTAGTACACTAATTTACACACCCACACCCACACACTTCTGAGTAAAACAGAAAGTGAATATGAGTTATGGTCAGTCACAGAGAGAGATACATTGTTCTGGATTGTTATTTTATTAAAAAATATATATTTTTGCATGGTATGGCCTCTGTTTTTGCTTCTTTTGTCTAATTGTTACAACTTACCCCAGCATGTGTTACAACCTACCCCGCTAGTGGGGTAGGTTGTAACAAGGGAACACCTTGTATTTGACATCAACTCATGACGGCTGTGATATTTCAATTGAAGTTTGAATTGGTGCCATTTGTAGTAAACAAATGGGCGTACTTTGTATAAAAGTTTGAGAAGTCTAGCTCAAAAATTCAGTGAGTTACAGGTGCTGAAGCAAAAAGTGTTACAACCATCCCCGGTCTCCCCCTACTCAAAATTATTCCAAATAATTCGCTTTTTATCTAATTTAAAGATGGTACCGTGTTTGATAACCACAGAAGAGCAGTGTAAGTGCTGCATAATAAGCTTGTTGACTTTTTAATGTACATATATTGCAGGCCTGTAGCCAGCATTCTGATGGGGGGGATCTTTTTCCCCCCAAACGTGGACTTAATGCTCTCTACTCCAATGCTCCTTAAATACACGAGCACACTTCAAACCTTTTAATTTACACATATTTTATTCATTATAAGCAAGGTTGCCAACTTTTCAAAATCACTAGGACTGAGATTTGATTTGGGGGCGGGGGTGGGTGGTGTGGTGTGTGTGTCAAACGTTGGCGGGGGTGTTGTCTTATATGTTTCGTCTATGCTGCGCCTAATGCCCGGTTCACACTACACGATTTTAGGCTGGTTTTTCAGTCGCCGACTGTTTTTTGTAGACCACAGAAACTGTGGTCGGAGGCAAATCGGCGGAGGCAAATCGGCGATCACTCGTCGCTCGCTCATTTCGTGTAGTGTGAACTGCTGAAAGACGCTCGCCGAGCCGTCGCCGACTCATCGCGGACGACCGGCAGATATCTAGCATGTTTAATATCTAGCAGTCGGCGACTGAACCTGACGACTGAAAAGTCGTGTAGTGTGAACCTGGCTTAAAGCGATCGATCGCCGGTGGTTGGCGCCAGAGCGAAATAGTAACTCATTGAATCATAGATGTAGATCGGAGATAAATAAACTAGATTTTTTTTTCAGCGTGAGAAATCGGATGTATGGCGTGTGAGCATGTGAAAACGGTCAAATGCGTGTGTCTTACGCTCATTGCGTGAGAGTTGGCAACACGGTTATAAGTTTGTTGTGAGTCTGTTGTTGCTGTCCTTATTTGTTCGTCTATATATTCACCGGAGATTAACAATTCATTCATTGAATAGCCTACCTATCTTGAGGGGCATGTGTGTACGGAGGGAGGGTGCGGGGGGGGGGGATCGAACGAACCCTTCGATCCCCCCTGGCTACGGGCCTGATCTTGAGGGGCATGTGTGTACGGAGGGAGGGTGCGGGGGAGGGGGATCGAACGAACCCTTCGATCCCCCCTGGCTACGGGCCTGTATATTGGCACCTTCCACACCTTCAACATCGAGTGATCCATAGGATGAAGTGCCATCTCTGCCTCCCTAAAGAGGGTGAAATATTGAACATGAAGAAACACATCAAGGTAAGCAAATGTAACGCAAAGAAGACACACCAGCTTGAGCTGTCAATAAGCGCTAGTTAGGTTAGTCGTCTTAACTAACTAACCTAATTATGTTCATGACGTGCTGCATAAAATATAAAAAGCAAATTATTTGGAATAATTTAGAGTATATGTGTATTTGTATAAATATGTGTAACGGGCGCGAGGGAGTCGAGGATACAAAGACGAGGTGCGTCCAAATAAAGGCTACGTTTATTAAGCTGGACGCAAGACACGCCCATGGTGTGCTGGAACAGCAGTCAAATCAGATCTGCATGGAGGAATGGGCCAACATACCAGCAACAGTGTGTGCCAACCTTGTGAAGACTTACAGAAAACGTTTGACCTCTGTCATTGCCAACAGAGGATATACAACAAAGTATTGAGATGAAATTTTGTTATTGACCAAATACTTATTTTCCACCATTATTTGCAAATAAATTCTTTAAAAGTCAGACAAAATGATTTTCTCAATTTTTTTTCACATTTTGTCTCTCATAGTTGAGGTCTACCTATGATGTCAATTACAGGCCTCTCTCATATTTTTAAGTGGGAGAACTTGCACAATTGTTGACTGACTAAATACTTATTTTCCCCACTGTATGTGGCTCTTCGTATGTGGCTCTTTACCCAGCTCCTTGAAGAAAAGCCAGCATGGAGCATTCACACCACCCATTTTATCAGGGTGTTGTTCAGGTGAAGTTGTTGTAGGCATTGAGGATGGAAACACCAGCATGTTGTACCAGAGAACCACTGGCCTCCTCGAGGTTCAGCAGTTAGCTAGCAAATAATAATTACTTGTAACTTTCTGACAAGTAATGTACACACTCTCAAGGTAACCTAAACCTAAACAAATATTACAGTATGCACAGTTATCTTTCACAACGGTCATCAAATAGAACAATTGAAAAAACAAAACTTGTGTGATGGGAGCTGTGCTGAGCTATGAAATAGTAAATGCATGTGGGTTGTGTCTGACCAATGTGTGTAAACTTGATGTAGAAATAAAAAAGCTGTGCTACTTCATAATGTAAGAAAGGAAAATAAAGATGAAGATTTGTGCTAAACGAAAACAAGATATGCGGGTCATTTTTGACCCATGTTGTGGATTAGAGGGGTAGTGATGCAAAAGTGGGTTTATTCAAAAAGTAAGAAAGGAAAAAAAAAGTAAGTATGATGATCAAAAACAAGCTGGCTCACCCCCAAGCTCATACGCCTGCCAAAGCACAAGCTGGCTCACCCCCAAGCTCATATGACCAAAAAACCAAACGTGATACTTCACGAAAAAGTTGAAGTTACAAACAGACTGTATGTTACCGATACTACAACAAACAGCGGAAAATTTGTAGACTCGAGTTTCAAAAGTTACAATTCAATCGCACGTAGAGACGAGTTTCTCTAATGAGTCCCGTCAAACAATAAAAATAAATAAAATTGTTTGAATCTTGCTCTTTGTATATTTCATATACTATACCATATAATATTTGTTGTAATCAAACACTTTCTGTTTCCGCGTTTGAAAAGCTAAGAAATTATATGGCGCAATTAGCTTGATGCTAATGTTATATAGGAAATCCCATATCATTGCTAGCGAAAATTAGCATGGTCGCGTTGCATCACTGATAAATGTTGTGATCTAAACAGCAGGCTGGAAAAGGAGAGGAAAAGACAGGAAAACAAATTCGTGCTCTCTATCTATCTATCTATCTATCTATCTATCTATCTATCTATCTATCTATCTATCTATCTATCTATCTATCTATCTATCTATCTATCTATCTATCTATCTATCTATCTATCTATCTATCTATCTATCTATCTATCTATCTATCTATCTATCTATCTATCTATCTATCTATCTATCTATCTATCTATCTGAATTCTCAGGAGCTCTAGTGTTAAATGTTCATGTTAAGATGACAAACATTCTCACTGGTGAAGATGCCTTCAGATTCTCATGCTACAGCTTGTGTTTTCTGAACTTGTCTTTTTCAGATTTTCATGACGTAGAAGAAATATACACATTGTAATATTTTTTGCAGCAGTTTATTAAATTGAATTTGTGCATGTGCATTTAACAAGAAATCCACACCACTGCTTGTTAGTGTCCCTGGTGGTCTTCATATTTTATTCAGCCAACCCCTTGCCCTAAACTTGATGTATACATTAATAATTAGTAAGCCACGTCTTTATCGTACAATGGCTCATACAGTGTCTGTCTTTTTTAGTATGAACAATATAATATGAAAAATAACATGCCACCAATATGTTATTTAAAAATACATTTCTATTATATTTTAACAAAATGTATGTCTGCTACAGAGTGCCTTTTGGCAAGATGAATAAAATGCAAACACTGTAGTAACTTTGCAGTTTTATTTAATTGCACTTGTTCAACAGTACATACAGTACATGTTATTATTGCTTGGGGGGGGGATCTTTGTCTCTTATTCTTCTTTGGCCTATAATGAATAAATGTATTGTTAGCACTACTTGTACTAATAATACTAGTAATAATTATTTGTATCCTCTTCTTAGTGATACAAAGAAAAGTGGTATGTCTCTGGAAGATAATGGTAAATTGCATAACAAAATTTGCTGTTTAATTTACCTTTCCAGCATCTCCGCTCTTGGCTCTGAGCTTGTTGACCTGGGACTCAGCAATGTCAGCACGTTCCTGGGCTTCCTCCATCTCATGTTGCACCTTCCTGTACCTGGACAGGTGAGTGTTGGCCTGCTCCTCCTGGTAAAGAATCAGTCATGACCCCAGTTAGAGTTGGTGATATGGTGTAAAATATTGATTGATATTATCAGGTGGCAATTAAATGTAATGCTGTGCATATACTAAATGCACATGTGCATGTTGCCCAGGGGCAAACGTACAGCTTCCTCAGCCTGTCTCTTGTAGGCCTTCACTTTCAACTGTAGCTTGTCCACAAGATCCTGCAGTCTGATCACATTCTTCTTGTCCTCCTCAGTCTGCAAATATTGGCTTTGATTTAGTTTTAATTTGATTTGTACAGAAACATGGTCTGTGTATTTACTGAGTTCATGCAGTACCTGATAGGTCAGCTCCTTTACTCTCCTTTCATATTTGCGGACTCCTTTAACAGCATCACCACTACGTCTCTGCTCAGCCTCAACCTCAGTCTCAACCTTAAGCCTGGTTCACATTACACAATTTTAGGCTGGTTTTTCAGTTGCCGACTGATCGCCGACAAAAACTGTGGTCGGAGTCGAATCGGCGATCACTCGTCGCTCGCTCAGTCGTGTAGTGTGAACTGCTGAAAGACGCTCACCGAGCCGTCGCCGACTGGTCGCAGACGACTGGCAGATATCTAGCATGTTTAATATCTAGCAGTCGGCGACTGTGAGTCGGCAGCAGCGTCTAGCTACAGCCAATGGGAACGCGGAGAGAGAACCGCGGCACCGCTGAAGATATATCTGAAGAATGTAAAAAACTTTCAAGAATACTTTCAAAACAGTAACCCAACAAACACACAAAATCCTCACCTTTCTTACAACTTTACTACAACACTGTGTTTTAAGTTATTGTGACAGCACTGGAGAAATAGTGCGATTGATTATATTTATGTTCACTTGGGACTATGGAGTGTTTAAACGGTAAAAAAAATAATAATAACGAAAATGTGGAGCACATGTACATTGTTTTTACGTTTATGTCTACGTGGTGTTGCTGGTTCTCGCGAGAGTTTCGTTTCGTGTTCTCGCGTTTTTGGACGGCAGCCAGATGAGTCGGCGACTCCCCAGTCGTTTAATTCGTGAGCCCGCGTCGCCGATCAGTCATGTAGTGTGAAAGCCACAACAACTGAAAGACTCGCGATTACAGCACAACCAGTCGTGTAGTGCGGACGGCACAAAAACCTGACGACTGAAAAGTCGTGTAGTGTGAAGCAGGCTTTAGTCTCCAACTCACGCACCTATGGATCATATTTCATGTATACAATTTGAATTAGTAAACAAAACTACAGAAAAAAATCCAGGGGTTCTGCATTTTTACTAAATATAAAGAGTGTAACATACTCTAGACTCCAGTTTCTGGAGCTGCATCTTTCTGCCTTTCATGGCAAGACTCTCAGCCTCATCCAGGCGGTGCTGAAGATCTTTGACCGTAACCTCAAGGTTCTTCTTCATCCTCTCCAGATGAGCACTGGTGTCCTGCTCTTTCTTCAGCTCCTCTGCCATCATCGCAGCCTAGTGTGTGAGCAATGTCATGATTTTTTGTTTCTATGTAGTGATCCACACTCATACAAAATTTGAAGGCATATATGAATCATGTAAATGGTTATAATTCATAGTTTGAGTGGGTAAAACAGTGTGGGTATTTAACACTCACATCAGTAATTGCTTTCTTGGCCTTATCCTCAGCATTTCTTGCCTCCTGGACTGTGTCATCCACCTCACCTTGGATCTGCACCAGGACAGCTTCAAGCTTCTTTTTGGTGTTTATTAGACTGGTATTCTATTAACAGGCAAAACAAAAAAGCCATTATGACTGGTTACCAGCTACCTTCAAAGGAGCTCCAGTGTTTCAAGCTGAAATAACCAACCTGAGAGTGCAGCAGTGCCACACGCTCACTGGCATCAACCAGCTCCTGTTCAGCCACTTTGCGTCCTCTCTCTGTCTGTTCCAGCCCAGATCTCAGCTCCTCAATCTCTGCCAGCATCAGATTATTCCTGCGCTCCACCATGGCAACCTGCTCCTTCATGTCTTCTTGTCCTCTGACAGCCTCATCATGGTGGAGTTGGGCATCCTGATGTTGAAAGGGATTAGGGCTGTAATTATGACCCAATAATGACTCAAGCTACATTCACTGGACAACCCCCCCAATACAAACAAGTCCTACCTTGAGCTGTCCCTGGACATTCCTGAGCTGTTTCTGGGCCTCAGCAGCCTGGCGGTTGGCATGGCTCAGCTGAATCTCCATCTCATTCAGGTCTCCCTCCATCTTCTTCTTGATTCTGAGGGCATCGTTCCTGCTCCTAACCTCAGAGTCCAGAGTGCTCTGCATGGACTCAATCACCCTCTGGCTGTTCCTCTTGATCTGTTCAATCTCCTCATCCTTCTCAGCGATTTTCCTGTCAATCTCACCCTTAACTTGACCAAGCTCAAGCTGGACACAAAGAATCTTGGACTCATGGATTCATGTTCGAGTGTGCCCTGTAGAATGATATTGGTTGTATTAACAAGTGTAGGACAGACCGAATCCTGCTTTCAAATTTGGTATCATTATGTAGGCTTATACCTCTGCTTCCTCAAGAGCAGTCTGGATTTCCGATTTCTCAGTCTCCACTGTCTTCTTTGCTTTCTCCAACTCATGGATGGTCTTTCCAGTCTCCCCGATCTGTTCGGTGAGGTCAGAGATCTCCTCTGAGGGGAAAATAGATGTTCAATTAAATGTGCTTGTTTATACACTTCTCTTGAGTGTTCTTGTTATTGAAACAAGTGTCCTTGTAACATACGCTGCAGATTCTTGTTCTCTCTATTCAGGGTCTCCAGATGGTCTAGAGCTTCCTCATATGAGTTCTTCATCTTAAAGAGCTCAGTGCTGAGAGAGCGAGCCTCTTTCTGAGCTCCTTCCAGTTCAGCCTGGCCTTCCTCATACTTCTGCTTCCACTCTACCAAGACCTGAAATGTAGAGGGAACATCAGATATTATTTCATATTCATGCTTACCATGATAACTAATGGTTTCATATTTCATAGACCATTTTTCGATGGCAGATATTTGACCTTATCAAAGTTCCTCTGTTTTTTGTCCAGGTTGCCAGCTAATGCATTGGCTCTCTCAACATCGATCATAAGGTCCTCCACTTCACCCTGTAGTCTCTGCTTGGTTTTCTCCAGAGAAGCACATTTAGTGTTCACTGCTTCAATAGATTCCTCTGCATCTTGGAGATGCTGGGCGAGATTTTCCTATGGAAATTTTGATGATGTTATTACATGCTTTTCTAAAAAGGTTTGATCATTAGTTCAGTTTTGCTGACTCTGTAGTGTAGTGTACTGTTAATTGAATTCAATTACTTGGCCTTCTCAAGCTCCTCAGTACGTTGGATGGCATCGGTCTCATATTTAGATCTCCACTGAGCCACCCCACTGTTGGCCTTGGACATTCCACGCTGGAGTTCACCCTTTGCCTCCTGCTCTTCCTCAAACTGCTCTCTGAGCAGGTCACAGTCATGACGAGCTGATTGGACAGCATGAGCCAGGGCGTTCTTGGCCTAGCAAATGTCAGTGTACTTGTTACTGGATTGCTGCTCAGTTGTGAAAAGAATGTATTCCAATGGTATTTAGTAATGTAGTCCTTATAGTACCTTTACTTCCTCTTCAATTTGTCTCTTGAGCTCTTCAATCTGCTGTGTGTATGCTTGTTTTCCCCGAGTTAACTGGGAAACAAGTGCTTCCTTCTCCTCCAACTGACGGCTAAATTCACCTTAAAAAAAAAAAGGTAATTCTAGTTACATTAGTCAAGCAAATCAACATTTTGATCTCTTGATTTGCTTTGAATAGTTACCATTCTCAGTCTGAAGTCGTGCTCTTTGTGCACTGATGTCATTCAGTTGACGGACATGTTCATCGCCTTTAGCTTTGATTTCACTCAGCTGATCTTCAAGGGTACGACACATCATCTCTAGATTTGCCTAGAAATATATACAGTACATGACAATAAAGTACAAACAAGTAAATTGTTATCTTCAAGTGAAGCTAAATACGTAGGTACACCAGAGGACAAAACATTTATATATGTAACATATTTTCAATATTTCACGCCCATTTGGATTTGTCATGTGGATAAAGCAGAACTTTTTGGATGAATCAGAATGTTATTTTCTAAACACATTTTTTGTTTGTCTTAATGTGAATTAAAAACACCTTTGATTTGGCAACAGCCTCCATGTTGCTGTAGAGGTCATCAATCTCCATTATATATTCACTCTTCTCCTTCTCCAGTTTCTGTTTGACCCTCTGAAGGTTGTCGATCTGCTCTCCAAGCTCAGCAACATTGTCAGCTTGTTTCTTGCGGAGGGCAGCAGCTGTAGCTTCATGCTGCAGAGTGGACTCTTCCAGATCACGACGCAGCTTCTGGAACTCGGCCTCACGCTTCTTGTTCATCTCAATCTGAGCAGCAGTAGCACCACCAGCTTCCTCAAGCCTCTCACTGATCTCCTCAAGTTCTCTGGAGAGATCAGCTCTCTGCTTCTCAACTTTAGCACGAGCTGCACGCTCAGCCTCAATTTCTTCCTCCAGCTCCTCAATGCGAGCCTAGAGGATATGATTTTACATTTTAGAGATTTCTTTATTGCTGGATTATTTTTAATGAAATTCCATTATTTTGTATTGATGAATCACCTGGAGTTCTTTAATCTTCTTCTGAAGCTGGGCACCCATTGACTGTTCATCTTTTATCTTGCTTAATAATTGGCTTGTAGCGGATACATATGTTAGTTTATGGATTATGAACGGGGCACCATCCTGATTGCTCAGGAACCAGTATTGTGATAACGGAGTTAAGTGGAATATGGTTTGATCAGTCTCATTACTAAAGGGTTAAGTTCTGGTTCCGCGCAGTGACCTAATACCATCGACCAAAATATGCATTTACCACCGTGACCAGATGAATAAATGTCCACATTTATTAAATGGTTAATATTACAATTGATACAAAGCATATGAATGATTTGGCTCAAATTGAAACTAAACCTATATGTGAATCTACTAATTTAAACCAGGGATATAATAGTGAACAACAAAGAATATAAAATTAAACAACAATAGCGAATGATAAACAACTGTCGGATCATGAGATTTATTTATTTAACTATCCTAAGGCTTGCCTAACTAGCGTAGGACCCAGGGACGGACACGAGGTCTTTAGAGAGAGAATAGAAAAGAAGAAAGAGGAAGTTTGGGCAGGTTAATGGTAACAGTATTTACTATTTTGGATTCCGGGAGAAATAGCAGCTGGCAACCCCAAAACAGCATATGAACTGAGCGTCTTACTTCGAAGGAGAGACGTGGTTACGCGGACCAACCGGTGCGCGTTCACGGTTCGTTTCTTGAGGCGGCTAAGGTCTGCGGAGCAGGTCACGTGAGACGGCTCGGGTCGCGGAGGCTTAGCGGTGACGTCACAGTCGAAGCTTGAGGGCGCAGACAAACTTGTGCAGATGACTTGACTGAGAAAGATGATGAGCTTGACTTGAACGACTAGACGAAATAAAAGTACTTTTGACGACGAAACGTAGAATAAAGAAAATAAAATAAAATAAAGAAGAATCTTCTGTTGGACTCGGTGAGAGCGTTAGTTGCGGTTTCTTGGCATCGCTCTTCTGGACACTGCGGTGTTCGGCGTGAGTCCAGCGAACAGTCGCGATGGTTTGGCGTGTTCGAGTCTTTGAGTCTCGGCGACTCTGGCGAAGTTCTCCAAATCTTCCCAAATTACCAGGCTGCCAAGCTCTTTGTTTCGCTTCGAGCTAGGGCTTTTAAAACAAGTTTTAGGGGCGTAATTGTAAGGCGCTTTCGTGTTCATCAGGCCATTGACCATTGGCCTTTATTAATGAATATTCATGACCTCTGCCCAGACAGGGGAGAGAAAGAGAGAGAGAGAGAGGGGGAGAGCGAGGAGTGCCCGTCTTTCCAGGTCTAGTTAATGACTTAACCAAAGAAGACAGATTAACACAATTCGAAGACAAAGTAAACTAATCCTAAATAAATTGTCTTACATACTCTGCCTAAACAAGAACTAATTTGGTTCTATTAGTCTACACATTGAACCATTCTCAATTTCCACTTTTGGACAACAAATGACATAATGCACAGACAGGCATAAATGTGAGGTCACATACGTACACATGAGAATGATTACATTCGATGAGTAACATACAAACTAATACATAGATATGCATCAATGTGGTGTGTTTATACAGTAACACGTATTCTAATAAGATCACTTAATACTGAATACATGAAAGATCATAAGTTGTGTCTTTATATCAACCACATGGCACAGTGTTCACATTTAAATGGTCTTGTGGTCCTTTGTTCTTAAGGCTGGAATGCTGAATACTGGTTTCAAGAATAATTAATCTTTCCTTGTATGGAAGGTAGTCAAGTTCGGTGTCTCTAGACTGCATTCGCCGAGCTGGTTCCTGTAGGCTGAAGCCCAATTCTGTGTACAGATCAGATTTGGAGTTACAGAGATCTCTGAAATATTTGTATCTTCAGCTCTGGATTATAACACAGGACATAGAGTGGGTTTAAACTGTGGGTGATCAGATAAGGTTGGAATTTAGAGTTTTATGGTCCTTCCTGACTGTGGTCCCAGTGTCCATCGACGAAGGTTGGTTTTGATCAGCCTCTCTTAGATGGCCTCTCTCCCAAGCTCAGGAGATCATAAAGTCAGCATTGTAGGCTTTTGGGAGGTAAACACCACTATGGATGTGGGTCCTTTGGGGCCTGTTGCTGTGTAAAGAATCAGTCTTTAAATTTACATGCAACCAAAGAGATGTGAGTCAGTTTCTCAGTTCAGTGGGAAAGGATTCCATTTTGGGTGTCACAGTGAAATGGCGTTTAGCTGTCTCCACTACAGGCTTGTTTCAAAGTCCTTCCTGTTATATTATGACAGTATGTGCAATAATTAGATACTTTTATTTTAAAATATGCAAAGTGATTAGATTTGGTGCCAGTTGTAATGTGAGGTTATTTGTACTTTTTGATCTTCTCATCAGACTGCTGCTTGTCATTCTCCAGATCCATTATGGACTCCTGGGCCAGTTTCAGGTCACCCTCAAGCTTCCTCTTTGCTCTCTCAAGGTCCATGCGAAGTTTCTTCTCTTGTTCCAGTGAGCCTTCAAGCTACATTTTATGGGAACCAGCGCAATTAGGATCATCACACCTGATATTTGCTGAAATATTCCAATATCATGAACATATAGCACAGATTCTACTTTTTAAATTCTTACATCATCCACTTGTTGTTCAAGCTTGGTCTTGGCTTTGGTCAGAGTGTTGACTTTGTCTTCCTCTGCTTGGAGATCATCATGGGTCTGCTGGTGTGATTCTTGAAGGGCTTTCTTCTCCTTAGTAAGCTTGGCAATGCTTTCATCCTGAGAGGCCATCTCCTCAGTCAAGTTCTTGACCTGTGGAAAAGCATTTCAACACAATCTTTGTCGATGTGTAAAAGGGACAAAATTAACAAGTAATCATATAATATGTTCAAACCTTGTTCTCAGTGGCATGTTTCTCCTTCTCCACTTTAGCCAAGGTGAGCTCCAGATCATCAATGTCCTTCTTCAGCTCAGAACATTCATCCTCCAGTTTCCTCTTCTTGGCAGTCAGCTCAGCATTGATCTCCTCCTCATCCAGGAAGTACCAGGAGCGGTGCGCTGTCTTCCTCCTCAATACTGCTACCCACAGCCATGGGTGGCAGCTCCAGGAACGCGTGGGGGTGTCTCTCCTCCCATGCGCGTACCGCGGATCGGCGGAAATGTTCCGCCGCCGCCTCTGTCTCGCCTCTGTCTCGCGAGCGGCGCAGAGCAGGTAAGTGCAGAACGGGTCCTGCCTCAACTACTGCTCGGTGACGGAGACCTCGTGGCGCAGGACTGGGGAAGAGCCATGGTGGTGTATCCGCTGACGCAGATGCTTACACGGGCATGAACTTTAGACAAAGACGAGCACAAGACACTGCGCAAACGCACATTAAATAGGTGACTAACACAGACCCTTGTGATCTCGAGACAAGGCACAGATGATACTACGAACACGCTCACGGACAACCCACACCCACGGAAGTACTAATATGGACATAACAACACGCAGACAACGTAGCGGCACGCCCACAGGGAATGGTCCGGGACTGTCACCGTAACAACACCTTCCAAAATAATAATAAATTAAAAATAAAATTTAAAATACAAAATAAAATATAATTATTAAAATATAATTTAAACCAAATAGGATGGTTTCACTGCATTCACACTTAGTAAAGACTTAAATTATCTACACGTTCAAAAATAATTAATTTTATCTAGTTCTTATCTTTTTTCCTTACATTTCTCCTTTTATGTCAATTTTGAGAAGTGCTTATGAAATATGTATGAAAGGTATAAAAGAGGTTTATTACAATATTACTCACAGAAAGGGAACTAAAAAAATTGAGAGCCATGTTTTAATCCACATTATGTTGCCACTACACTACACTGTTCAGTGAAACATGAAGCAGTATGTTTTTTAAAAATGTATTGTTCTCCTTCAGAGGAATAATAATAATGATGATCAAGATGATGGTTGTGATCACCTTTGTTTGTCCAAACTTGTACTGGGTGTGGTCCACATCAATGGAGCCCAAGAGTTTCTCTGAAGCTTTCTTGTTGTCAATGAACTGTCCCTCTGGGATGACACTGGCATTCAAGACTTTGTACCTGTTTATAAATCGATAGTGAAGTCTAAGTGGTAGCTTACTGTATTCATAACAATATTGAATTAATCACAGAATCTGGAATTCTGAAACTAAAGAAATTACCTTTGCTTGAAGTCAGCATAGAGGATTCTGCTGGGGAATCCCTTTCTGCAGATTCTGATACCCTCCAGCACACCATTACACCTCAGCTGGTGGATTACCAGGAAGTTCTCCATCAGACCTACAATGGCCATTGTAATATTACAATGTCTGCAGTAAAATTATAATTTATAGAAATCAGAAGTATACGGACCTGGAGTTTTGGACTCATTTGGAATCAAGCAACGCACAAAATGACGGCGCGTGCTCCTCAAGTTGGTCATCAGCTTGCCCAAGTTCTCCTGTGGAGTTTGACATTGTCGTACACTTATTTAAGATATAATTTGTTGCATAGATTAGTTTATGCATATTGCAGTGCTTACTGCTGGCCCAACTTTCCAAGGTGAATGTAGCCTTATGCATTTCAGATTTTTGTGTAAAATTGTTCTTACCCTGAACAGAGCAGACACAGTCTGGAATGAACCACCCTTCTTCTTACCACCCTTCTTAGCACCTTCAGCTGTTTGGTGAAGAGAGTTCAAATTAATTGATGTCACTCATGTTTCAAATTAATTATGCATTTCAGACCAGAAGTATCATATTTACTACATGTCAACATGTCATACAGTGGCATTTAGCATCTGCTGACAATCAGAATGATGTATTTAATATCGTTGTTTTAGGTTGGTTTGCATTAGTATCCAAATATATAATTATTTTTATTTGGAGTATAAAACTCTGATATATTTGCTTGAGAACTCATGTTACATTAATAAATCACAAATTTAATTATTTAAAATGTATTAAAAATCACAAAGTATAATGACCAGAAATATCTAATTAAATGACAATTCCTTGAATATTGGCTGACACTGACCAACAGTCCAGTAACCTGTCTGTCCACTATTACTAGAGCAGTTGTGCTGAACTTGAGAAATTACCTCAAAAGGTTAGACTTTTCAGTTCCCTCTGAATAACAAAAAGCTGAGTGAAATAAAAAATAGAAAAACAGTAACAATGATTTAATCTTACCTTCAGCACCAGGATGGGCTGCATACAGGAAGGACAGAAGTTTGTTTGCTGCCTTCTGATAAAGCCCCACAACAGACTCATTCAGGGGGTCCTTGTTCTTGTCCAGCCAGCCAGCAATGTTGTAGTCCACAGTGCCAGCATAGTGCACCAGGGAGAAGTGGGCCTCAGCTTTGCCTTTGGCTGGTCTTGGCTTTTGGAAAGCATTGCATTTGCCAAGATGCTGGTCATACAACTTGTTCTTGAAAGATGTGTCTGTAGCCTTGGGGAACATGCACTCCTCTTCAAGGATGGAGAAGATGCCCATTGGCTGTTGGTGACAGATTTTGACATCACTTCAATAGTACTTGTATAAATGGTTGTTGACTTAACCAGTGAATATGTGAATGTCCTCATATTTCAGGAACATTGTCATAGCACACACTCCTTTGTATATTCTGCAGTTTGTTTAACAGTAAATCTGGGGTGGGTTTCCCGAAACGTTCATAGCACTAAGTACTTCGTAACCTCTTATGAAACGTACGAGGTTTAGAAGTACTTAGCGTTACGAACGTTTCGGGAAACCCACCCCTGAGCCTTAGTGGTGCAGATATTGGTCTTTTCACCCCTTACCTTCTCAATAAGCTCAATGCAGGCAGCTAGGTCCATACCAAAGTCAATGAACTCCCAGTCAATTCCTTCTTTCTTGTACTCCTCTTGTTCCAGCACAAACATGTGGTGGTTGAAGAACTGTTGCAGTTTCTCATTTGTGAAGTTAATGCAGAGCTGCTCCAAGGTGTTGAACTGTTTTAAAACATGGATGATAATATTACACTGTGAATATATTATGTAATGCTAAGTGTAAAATTCACATATACTTACATCAAACATCTCAAATCCAGCGATGTCCAACACACCAATGAAGAACTGCCTTTGCAGCTTTGTGTCCAACATCTCATTGATTTGGATGACCATCCACAAGAACATTTTCTCATAGATAGACTTGCAAAGAGCGTTGACAGAATTATTGACCTGCAAAATGTATACAGTTTTGTGGTCCTCTGTTCATAATTCAAACATTATTTCCTCTGGTAAATATTAACCCATTACCTGTGGTACAGTTTGGCCTTTGGTCACAAACTCATTTCCAACCTTCACTCTGGGGTAGCACAAAGCTTTCAGCATGTCAGCTGAGTTCAGGCCCAGGAGGTTTTTTTTTGTGGCAATTTTATCAGCCACTGAATAAAAAGTGATAGTGATATTGATTAAACTAAATGAACTAAATGCTTATATATGGACGTCAGTCCAAAGAG
Source organism: Brachyhypopomus gauderio (assembly GCF_052324685.1). Lineage (NCBI taxonomy): Eukaryota > Metazoa > Chordata > Actinopteri > Gymnotiformes > Hypopomidae > Brachyhypopomus > Brachyhypopomus gauderio. The sequence goes on along the minus strand of NC_135211.1, from coordinate 21,220,437 downwards.
GATTCTGTGTCTCGTCCTTCGCCGACCCACGAACGTCACAGAATGACGAGCCGACCAGAGACACCAGGACCATGCCGGGCTACGCAACCCGGCCGAAGAAGGCAACTCGCCCGAGTAAGCGGCGTCACCGCGTTTCGTCCTCCCCCCCGCGCCGCGACTCTACACCAACTCTGGCGCAGCTGAAGCGGGACCCCGAGTGCGCCTACCTACTGTGCGCGGCTCGGGAGACCTCCATACCAGAGTTGGCGGAGGAGTACCGCAAGACAGCGGCGCGGGTGTGGCAAGAGAGACACTCCGCGCCTCCACGGGAGCTCTCGCCCATACGGGTTAACGTCCCCGAGCTATACGGGACAGGGACGACACCAAAGGGCGAGTCCGAGGGGGACTCCTCCCCGCGCCACAAGATCGGACCCACGCAGGAGCAGCTGGAGACAGACCCGGTCTGTGCGTCCCTGCTGCGACAGGTGCGGGTGCACCACGACCCCGAGGCCGCGGAGAAGCTCCGCCAGGAGGCGGTGCGGCTTTGGAGGGAGTACAACCCCTCTACATCCAGGGAGCCCTCACCCCTGCGGGTAGGCTCCTTCGCGCTCTGCGGGGTGGAAAGGACCCCCGAGAGTGAGTTTGGGGAGGGGGATTCCTCAGGCGAGGAGGAGGAGCAAGAGGACGAGGAGGAAGCTTACCCTCCGTCGTTATATGACGCCTCCACGGTGGACTACGGGGAAGAGGAGGAGGAGTCCGAGGAAGAGGACTACCTCCCTCCGCCCGTAGGTCCCTCTACCACCGTGGAGGAAGGCGAGGAGCAAGAGTATGGCGAGGAGGAGTACCCCCCGTCGGAGTGCTCTGCTTACCCCGAGGAGGACGGTGGGGAGGAAGAGGAAAACAGGGATTACCCTCTGTCCGAGGGCTCCTTTACCGAGGAGGAGAGCCCTCCCCCCTCGGAACTGTCAGTCGAGACGGTGAAGAGGAGGAGGAGTCCAGAGGCGGGCTCATCCCCCGAGCGCTCCCCAGCCAGCGACATGGACTGTTCCCGGGGTGGCAGCTCGGGGCAGCCCATGAGCTGGAGCCGTGGCAGTGAGGAGGAGATGGAAGCGGAGGAAACCACTCCCACTGCCAGGTCCGGAGGGAGATCCTCGGGCGAAGAGGGTTTCCCGTACGGCCCACTGAGGGGAGGGGCCAACCGCACTGCACCTGGCGCGTCGGCCAACCGCGCTGCACCTGGCGCGTCGGCCAACCGCGCTGCACCTGGCGCGTTCGCCAGCCGTGCTGCGCCCGGTGGAGGGTTTGCAGCAAGGGCAGGAGGAGCACCGCCCATCGCAGCGCCTGCAGCACCAGTGGCTCCCGATCTCACTCCCCTCATCGCTCTCCTCCTGGCGCGCAGCCTGGCGCCTGTTTCGTGTGTGTGTGTGCCTGTGTTCGTAAGTCTACCTGTATGTGTACCTAATCCCCTCTTCCCGTTTGTGTCTATGTGTGTAAGTGTGCCTGTTTGTGTGTTTGTGACCGTGCCGTTGTCTAACGTCTTTTCCCCTGTGTTCCCAGGGAGGGTGTTCTAGGCGGTCCGTGGCGGACGCTTCACAGAGGGCAGTCACCTCCCAGACGCAGGACTGAGCGCATCGGATCCGCCCATCGTCGTGGGTTCGGGGCACTCGGTCCTGTTGGCACCCCGGGACGGGTAGTGCCCTTGGAGGGGGCGTCTGTCACGTTGAGGACCCCGGCCCCTCCCTTTTGGGCGTGTGTATACGTAGTCCACGTGCTTTGTCTGCGTCTGTGGAACTCCGGTGGTGAGGGCTATGTCGCGTGATAATCTGTCTCACCTGTGAATCGTCTCGTAATCACGTGGGGCTAATGTGGTCTGTCTATTTAATGTGCGCTCGCGCAGTGTCCTGTGCTCGTCGTTGTCTAAGTTTACACTTTGCTGTGTGTGTGAGAGTTGCATGTTGCTCGTGCGCTATTGCGCAATCTTTGTAAATAAACAAAGTGACGTCAGTCCAAAGAGGATTCTGTGTCTCATCCTTCGCCGACCCACGAACGTCACAATAACACTTTTTAAATGCCAATGAATGGATTAAATTATATGCTCACGCATTTAATCTGTCTGCAATATTATGCCATTCTCTGGCTTTATTAATTCAGGACGTGTTGCCTTTCTTCATAATAACGTCTTTATATTCCTCAAAAAGACGTATAAGTAGCTCCTGTTGAGCAGAAGAAAAAAAAGCTGCTCGTTCTTTCAGCTCTTTTGACATTTTCTTGCCTTTTCGAATATCGATTAGTGAGGCTGTGTAAATACTGTGTGCACGCGCATGATCGCTGATTACAAAAGCCTGGCTTGAATTAGCGGGAACAGGTTGCGTCTGAATTTCGTTAGTGGAACGGAACTAGATGGAAGTTAATTGTTTGGCTAACTCAAGCGAGGCTCACTCTAATAAGCACCGCTTTCATAAACTCGCTTCGTGGAATTGTAACCTAGTACACAAGGAACACTGAAAGCATCTTGTGTAAACAACAAAGGGAAAGGAGAAATTTGTTTAGGTGGGTCAGGTAGCAATGTACTACCTTAGACTCTGAATAAAGAATTATCAGGCCCGAGCATACCGTGGTAGGAATTATTATTATTATTATTTTTTTTTACTCTCAATGTAACAATACAAAAAAAAATAAACCCCTTCTCCCTACAGTCTTGTCTGTGAAATGAGCATTAAGTTGTATTCAGACGAGTCACCTTGGCGAAGTCCCTCTTTTCTTTTTACTGTGATCAATAAAAATTGCAGTCCTTAGGCCTTTAAAAAATATATATACCTGCAGAAAAAAAAAAAACTAAAAAAAATTAAGAGTATGAAACACTCTCTCTCTTACTTGGATCCTTCTGAACAAGGCAAGAAAAAAAATAGCAACAGCGAATCCTCACGTGTCCGTTTGGATGTCTTCAGCAACCAGCCAGCATCGTAAGGCACCGTCCCACAGAACAATGTCTCTTCAATCTATCAGAACCAGAGTATTAGTGAGGGTATATGGAGGAAAACCGTTTTGGCTGATGAGCCCTATACTCTCCCGCCAGTCTCCTGGTTTCGCCGTTCGCACTGAACGTGTGCTGCAGCGTGGTGCGACAGCGTAAAAAATTTTATGAATTAACTGCTATACATTACTAAATTTACAGCTGCATGACCGAACTCATTAATACAACAAATTGTGCAGTACATAACTCTCTTAGCTGTTAGTAGCATAAAACTGTATGAACAAATGCATACACACAAAAAAAAAAACTAGCTTACATTTTCGTCTACTAATTTACAAAATTCTCCAAAAAGACACATCTTTCAAATAAATGCATGAGCAATAACCAAGAGGTATTCATTGTTTTGCAACGAACACCGTGCATTAAAATTAACCTGTAATTTCTGCACAATTTAACATGTCCAGGGGTGATAGTGGGAAAAATTCCTGAGCCTGAACTTTTTCTGAGCGGGGGGTTGGGTGTGTGTGTGTGTGTGTGTGGTGTGTGTGTATATATATGGAATACTATATTATAATATATATATTATAAGTCAGGTAATCATTATGGTGGAATATAAAAAAAATGCTGTAACCTAAAGATTCTGTTAACACAATTAGACACAATATGTTAAAAAACAGGCATGATCAATTGTTTATTCATTACTATTAGTAAATTATAGGATACCAGACAACTCAAAGAAATTATGCAAGTAAAGTTTAAAAGAATTACAAATATTATGATTATAGTTAGTTTTAATATATAAAATATTTAATAAATATTTTGTGTTGGTTTATTCGGACATATATTTTGTGCTTTTGTTCATGTATTACACCTTACGCCGTAAGTTACAGACGGCCATGATGAACCAGATCATCTGACCACCTGTATCAGCTCAAAAAAACCACTTTCTTATATTTCTGATAAAAATTAAACTTCATCAGAATAAAGATAAAATACCTAAAGGCCTATCCTGACGCCGTCCTCCACGGTCCCGAGCCGCGTAACCGTGTATTCTTCCGCCGCGCACACCAAACACCAAGTTCCGTTTACGAAGCAGAACCACTTAGGTCCAAACAAGGATTTATACAGTAAATGGGAGAAAAATCGTAACCCTGGGACCGCCTGTATGATGTTCATGTCGATTGAATCGGAGCATTAATGACCAAAACAAACTGGACTTAAGGCTGGACGGAGGTAACTTCTCTACGTAATGTCCGAAAATCAGCCGCAAGTCAATTAAACTACACCGCCGTCATCCATCCAGCGCTGATGAGCGCCAGTGACAGGATCATATTTCGGCCTCAAAACAGATAACGCGCGCGTGTGGTTTATTATTATGATTTGACGGATTTTCCCCCAAAAAAATCAAATGACGGAAATTCGTCGTGGTGACGGAGAACTTTAACTCATGCACTAGCGAACCTTTTTTCTCGAAGACACGTCGGTACGCCGGAATTCCGGCGTGGCGCCTGAAAACTATCAGGCCTGCATGTCTGTTCGCAACCTAGCATACAGCCAACGAAGCAGCAGCCTGCAATGCTGCTAATAACCTTGATAAAACAGCAAAACCGTATCACTTAAAAGTTACAAAACTCCCAAAATGCCGTACAAAACGTACTTTAAAAGGCTTACCTATCAGAACCAGAGTATTAGTGAGGGTATATGGAGGAAACCCGTTTTGGCTGATGAGCCCTATACTCTCCCGCCAGTCTCCTGGTTTCGCCGTTCGCACTGAACGTGTGCTGCAGCGTGGTGCGACAGCGTAAAATACCCCCCCTCCTCTTTTTCTTTCTTTCTATTTATTTATTTATATATATAGTTATCCATTTATTTTCTTTAAATTAATGTAGTTTATTATCATTTTCTGAGGAGGTTAATACTAGGTCGGTTTGTAGTGTTTAATAAATTATTTTATTCATTTGGGTGGATTATAACTTAATTATTAATAATTTGAGTGGGTTACATCCTCCCCTGCTTTAATCCTAACGTCCCCGTTAGTTCCTTCTCTCAGTGACTGAGCAAGAATTTCAATCTGCCTCCTTAATGCTGTTAGAATACTACAAAGTTCTGAGTCTTGATATCTGGTAGCTACCATCTGCTGCTTACAACTGGCTCTGTAACCAATCTCATAGTCTGTTAGATATGCAGGAGGTAGTCTCTTCCTGCATGGTCTACTGGCTTTCATGACTGGAGTAACAGCAGGCTCGAGTTCTGCTTCTCTCTCCCCTAATTCTTCATCAAACGCAACGGAGTTGTTTGCAGCCTCTTGAAGTTCAGGATCCACCTCACTATGCAACTCGCTTGAATCCATAAAGAATTCAGGTGCATCAGGATTCAGCATTGTTTCTGGATGTCCATCTTTGTCCTCCCTTGATAATATGCCTGCTTCAGTGCCAGACGGATCCATATTTTCAAAAGATTCACCAGGAGACACCTTTCTTGCCACTGGTGGTGAAGCTTGTGTCACTGGCCTTTGCTTGGTCCCTGGCTCCTCATCATCGTTTAGCTTTGCAGGCAAGAATCCGCAGGGCAGTAAAAGATCTCTATGCAGGATCCTTTCCCTCCCAGTACCGCCTTCTTCCCTAACAACATAAACTGGAATGTTCTCATCTGGTTGTTTAACTACAACATAGACATTTGACTCCCACCGGTCAGCTATTTTATGCTTTCTCCTGAGTCCCACATTTCTGATCAAGACTCTGTCACCTTCTTCAATGACTGCAGCTGTTACTTTGGCATCCCAGCGCCTTTTGTTCATCAACTGCCGTTTTTCTGCATTCTCTGACGCCAAACGATACGCTTGCTTGAGTCTGTTTTTCAGGTCTCTCACATAAGTGGAATGTGTTTTTATATTGTGACCTTCTGGGCTAATACCAAAGGAAAGATCAATCGGAAGTCGTGGCTGTCGACCAAACATTAAAAGGAATGGGGCCTCCCCTGTTGTGTCATTGCGCGTGCAATTGTATGCGTGGACTAATGGCTTAACATACTTTCTCCAGTTCTCCTTTTTCTTTTCACTTAGGGTTCCCAGCAAGTCCAACAAGGTTCTATTAAACCTCTCCACAGGGTTTCCCCTTGGGTGATAGGGAGTCGTTCTGGATTTGACCCCTGACAATTTGCATAGCTCAGTAGAATCTGGCTCTTGCTAATTCAACAGTTCTTTCAAAGCCCATGTGGCCAACCTCATCATGAACACCCTCAAATGCTTGATCTCTATGGCTTTGTGGTATGACTAGCTGGTAAAAGGTCTCTCTTTCTGGTCTTTTAATTTCACGGTACAAAACACCCCTTTTTAGCACAAGCTTTGAGTTTTCCCTCAATAGCAAACGCACTTCTGGCAGTTCCTTGCTGATGTCCAGTGTCTCCTTAGTGAATCCCCTCTCCATAATTTCAATCATACGAGCTAAACCTACATCAGCTCTCTGCAGATCATGCCAATCTCTTTGGGTCATACTAGGAAGAGAAGACTGGCCTGGCCATGGCTCCGGCTCATCCAAATTTTCAGGAACAGCATCACTACCACACAGGAGTGTCTCTACTGCAGGTACCTCAGATCCGTTCTCTTCATCTTCTCCATCCACAGTGTTCATCAGTAGCCGGACATCATGCCTCATGCAAACAGCCCCCACTGCTCCAGCTTCAAGGACATCAAATCCATCTGAAGACTGCCAGGTGCGGTTTATAAGCTTGGACACTCTCTGCTCGAACTCTTCAAAGTCTGCATCCTCTTCTGCTCCTCCATGAGGTATTCTAGAAAGCCCATCGGCATCCAGATTGTTTTTCCCTGATTTGTAATGAATGTCAAAGTTGTACATTGAAATGGCGGCTAACCATCTATGGCTTGTAGCATCCAGTTTAGCGCTGGTTAATACATAAGTTAATGGGTTACAGAATACCCCCCTGATTATCAGGAGTGGGAATGTGGCAAGGGAAAGACACGCATGTACGCATTCAGACACAAACAAAGACAACTGCCTATGACACATCACATGGACTTGGGGAGGAGTTGAAGAGAAGGGGGCTGTGACACATGTGATAAGTGTTTTTGAATGCGTGTCATGTCTTTTGACTACCATCACAGCGGCATTATGAATAGAATGCAGCTGTGGAGTAAAAGTTTGGTGCATACTGTGTATTGATACTTTTCCTTAGACCTTAGGTCTTCAAAATATGTCAGATTACACTCTATCACTGTGTTTCTAAAGGTTTTTAATTCCACATGTCATGACTTGTCTCACATGTTGGCAATTAGCTTAAATAAAAACACCTTTTGTAGAATTTCCTTAATTATGAGGCAAGATCAAAAATGTGGCGGCCATGGCAGGATCTTCACTCTTGTGAGAGATTGTTTCTCTTTATTCTCATCATATGCTCCTGACCTTGCTATTAGAAATACTCTTCTACATCTGTAGTCATAACTGTGACTTTTAATGTTGCAGTTCATCTACAACCAAACTGATTACATCGAGGCCCACAAGGTTGCATGCATGACTTGGCTTCTTGCTTTTCCTGAGCTGTTTTTGGATGCTCTGTGTATGAGAGTTTGTGTGGCATTTTCAGTGTAAGGTCTTTGTAATATGTAATTTGCCAATGGGTTAAATAAAGTAAATGTAAATGTGATGTATTTTGTCAATTATGATTTTTACACCACAATCAAAATTTGTCCTCCGCTTTTAACCCATCTGTGCAGTTAGAACACACACACACACACACACACTAGTGATTACTAGGGGGCTGTGGATCACACGTGCCCAGAGCGGTGGGCAGCCCTAGCCCGGCGCCCGGGGAGCAGTTGGGGTTAGGTGCCTTGCTCAAGGGCACCTCAGTCATGGCCTCAGGTCTGGGAATCGAACCCACGACCCTCCGGTCACAAGACCAGTTCCCTACCACTAGGCCATGACTGCCCACAAAGTTGTGTTGAACATTCATACAATACTACACAATAATAAGCAAAACATACAAAATATAGACCAAATTGTATAGATATACAGATATAGTGGAATATAGTGCCGCAGCACAAAGTAGCTCTGCATGTGTGCTAGACAAAACATGCTATATACTCTATATATGCTGGTATTTCATATAATTAGCAGTAGCACCAAGTCTCTATTGTCTCTACCTTTGGAGTCCCTTTCCAGATTTTTCATTATGTAATTGATGCATATGTGATTCATTGGTAGTCAGTGGAATTTAGAGGTAAAAGCCATACAAATAGGTGTAAATCTGAAGTACTATTCTTTTTTTCTTTTTTACTATACATTTTGTCTTGTCTTTCTTTACAAATAAATTGTAATAGTACTGTGCGCACACACACCTGTCTCCTCCCAGCTCTTTGTACAGTCCACTGTACTGTGTGCCTGTGTTTCATGGGCGTTTGTAGTTTGGCCACGCCCATTGTTATCTTTCCCTATGTTATTGTGTTTCACCTGTCTCCTTTTTTCTCCTCATTAATATATGTATATAAACCTCTGAAGTTTGCCCTCTGTAGTCCGTTTATTAAATGTTCTGTGAGACACCACTGTCTCAGCTTCCTATTCCTCACTCACCATGACATTTATAATCGATGTTTTTACTGATTAGAGGTTTGTACTATGCATTCAAATCAGGCATTCACATATCTACTTTCAGCATTCAATTATACATGAACTGCTGCAGGATGTTTGTGTTTTTATATGCCACAAAAAGCTGTTTTTATGAGCATGTAAGCACTTCACCACATGTTGTAGGTGTTAGTTTCTTCATGAGTAAGTCTGCTATACAGTGTGTTTTGACCTGGTGAATAAAATGCAAACACTGTAGTAACTTTGCAGTTTTATTTCATTGCACTTGTGCATGAACATTTCACAGTACATACATGATTTTATTGCTTGGTGGGGTCCAAAATGGTCTTTGTCTCTTATTCCTCTTTGGCCTATAATGAATAAATGTATTGTTAGCACTACTTGTACTAATACTACTAGTTCAGAAGAAAAGTGGTATGTCTCTGCATGTTAATGGTAAATTGCATAACAAAATTTGTTGTTTAATTTACCTTTCCAGCATCTCTGCTCTTGGCTCTGAGCTTGTTGACCTGGGACTCAGCAATGTCAGCACGCTCCTGGGCTTCCTCCATCTCATGTTGCACCTTCCTGTACCTGGACAGGTGAGTGTTGGCCTGCTCCTCCTGGTAAAGAATCAGATATGACCCCAGTTAGAGCTGGTGATACGGTATAAAATATTGATTGATATTATCAGGGGGCAATTAAATGTAATGCTGTGCATATACTAAATGCACAGTGCATGTTGCCCAGGGGCAAACGTACAGCTTCCTCAGCCTGTCTCTTGTAGGCCTTCACTTTCAACTGTAGCTTGTCCACAAGATCCTGCAGTCTGATCACATTCTTCTTGTCCTCCTCAGTCTGCAGAGATTGGCTGTGATTTAGATTTTATTTGATTTGTACAGAAACATGTTCTGTGTATTTACTGAGTTCATGCAGTACCTGATAGGTCAGCTCCTTTACTCTCCTTTCATATTTGCGGACTCCTTTAACAGCATCACCACTACGTCTCTGCTCAGCCTCAACCTCAGTCTCCAACTCACGCACCTATGGATCATATTTCATGCATACAATTTGAATTAGTAAACAAAACTACAGAAAACATTTTTTACTAAATATAAAGAGTGTAACATACTCTAGACTCCAGTTTCTGGAGCTGCTTCTTTCCACCCTTCATGGCAAGACTCTCAGCCTCATCCAGGCGGTGCTGCAGATCTTTGACCGTGACCTCAAGGTTCTTCTTCATCCTCTCCAGATGAGCACTGGTGTCTTGCTCTTTCTTCAGCTCCTCTGCCATCATGGCAGCCTAGTGTGTGAGCCATGTCATGAGTTTTAGTTTTTATGTAGTGAGCCGCATTCATACAAAATTTGAAGGCATATATGAATCATGTAAATGGTTATAATTCATAGTTTGAGTGGGTAAAACAGTGTGGGTATTTAACACTCACATCAGTAATTGCCTTCTTGGCCTTATCCTCAGCATTTCTTGCCTCCTGGACTGTGTCATCCACCTCACCTTGGATCTGCACCAGGTCAGCTTCAAGCTTCTTTTTGGTGTTTATTAGACTGGTATTCTATTGACAGGCAAAACAAAAAAGCCATTATAACTGGTTACCAGCTACCTTCAAAGGAGCTCCAGTGTTTCAAGCTGAAATAACCAACCTGAGAGTGCAGCAGTGCCACACGCTCACTGGCATCAACCAGCTCCTGTTCAGCCACTTTGCGTCCTCTCTCTGTCTGTTCCAGCCCAGATCTCAGCTCCTCAATCTCTGCCAGCATCAGATTATTCCTGCGCTCCACCATGGCAACCTGTTCCTTCATGTCTTCTTGTCCTCTGACAGCCTCATCAAGGTGGAGTTGGGCATCCTGATGTTTAAAGGGATTAGGGCTGTAATTATGACCCAATAATGACTCAAGCTACATTCACTGGATAACCCCCCAATACAACAAGTCCTACCTTGAGCTGTCCCTGGACGTTCCTGAGCTGTTTCTGAGCCTCAGCAGCCTGGCGATTGGCATGGCTCAGCTGAATCTCCATCTCATTCAGGTCTCCCTCCATCTTCTTCTTGATTCTGAGGGCATCGTTCCTGCTCCTAACCTCAGAGTCCAGAGTGCTCTGCATGGACTCAATAACCCTCTGGCTGTTCCTCTTGATCTGTTCAATCTCCTCATCCTTCTCAGCGAGTTTCCTGTCAATCTCACCCTTAACTTGACCAAGCTCAAGCTGGACACGAAGAATCTTGGACTCTTCATGTTCGAGTGTGCCCTGAGGAATGATATTGGTTGTAGTAAGAAATGTAGGACAGACCTAATCCTGCTTTCAAATTTGGTATCATTATGTAGGCTTATACCTCTGCTTCCTCAAGAGCAGTCTGGATTTCCGATTTCTCAGTCTCCACTGTCTTCTTTGCTTTCTCCAACTCATGGATGGTCTTTCCAGTCTCCCCGATCTGTTCAGTGAGGTCAGAGATCTCCTCTGAGGGGAAAATAGAAGTTCAATTAAATGTGCTTGTTTATACACTTCTTTTGAATGTTCTTGTTATTGAAACAAGTGTCCTTGTAACATACGCTGCAGATTCTTGTTCTCTCTCTTCAGGGTCTCCAGATGGTCTAGAGCTTCCTCATATGAGTTCTTCATCTTAAAGAGCTCAGTGCTGAGAGAGCGAGCCTCTTTCTGAGCTCCTTCCAGTTCAGCCTGGCCTTCCTCATACTTCTGCTTCCACTCTGCCAAGACCTGAAATGTAGAGGGAACATCAGATATTATTTCACATTTATGCTTACCATGATAACTCATGGTTTCATATTTCATAGACCATTTTCGATGGCAGATATTTGACCTTATCAAAGTTCCTCTGTTTTTTGTCCAGGTTGCCAGCTAATGCATTGGCTCTCTCAACATCGATCATAAGGTCCTCTACTTCACCCTGTAGTCTCTGCTTGGTTTTCTCCAGAGAAGCACATTTAGAGTTCACTGCTTCAATAGATTCCTCTGCATCTTGGAGACGCTGGGCAAGTTTTTTCCTATGGAAATTTTGATGATGTTATTACATGCTTTTCTAAAAAGGTTTGATCATTAGGTCAGTTTTGCAGTCTCTGTAGTGTAGTGTACTGTTAATTTAATTCAATTACTTGGCCTCCTCAAGCTCCTCAGTACGTTGGATGGCATCGGTCTCATATTTAGATCTCCACTGAGCCACCTCACTGTTGGCCTTGGACATTCCACGCTGGAGTTCACCCTTTGCCTCCTGCTCTTCCTCAAACTGCTCTCTGAGCAGGTCACAGTCATGACGAGCTGATTGGACAGCATGAGCCAGGGCGTTCTTGGCCTAGCAAATGTCAGTGTACTTGTTACTGGATTGCTGCTCAGTTGTGAAAAGAAATGTATTCCAATGGTATTTAGTAATGTAGTCCTTATAGTACCTTGACTTCCTCTTCAATTTGTCTCTTGAGCTCTTCAATCTGCTGTGTGTATGCTTGTTTTCCCCGAGTTAACTGGGAAACAAGTGCTTCCTTCTCCTCCAACTGACGGCTAAATTCACCTTTAAAAAAAATGGTAATTCTAGTTACATTTGTCAAGCAAATCAACATTTTGATCTCTTGATTTGCTTTGACTAGTTACCATTCTCAGTCTGAAGTCGTGCTCTTTGTGCACTGATGTCATTCAGTTGACGGACATTTTCATCGCCTTTAGCTTTGATTTCACTCAGCTGATCTTCAAGGGTACGACACATCTTCTCTAGATTTGCCTAGAAATATATACATGACAATAAAGTACAAACAAGTAAATTGTTATCTTCAAGTGAAGCTAAATACGTAGGTACACCAGAGGACAAAACATTTATATATGTAACATATTTTCAATATTTCACGCCCATTTGGATTTGTCATGTGGATAAAGCAGAACTTTTTGGATGAATCAGAATGTTATTTTCTAAACACAATTTTTGTTTGTCTTAATGTGAATTAAAAACACCTTTGATTTGGCAACAGCCTCCATGTTGCTGGAGAGGTCATCAATCTCCATTTTATATTCACTCTTCTCCTTCTCCAGCTTCTGTTTGACCCTTTGAAGGTTGTCGATCTGCTCTCCAAGCTCAGCAACACTGTCAGCTTGTTTCTTGCGGAGGGCAGCAGCTGTAGCTTCATGCTGCAGAGTGGACTCTTCCAGATCACGACGCAGCTTCTGGAACTCGGCCTCACGCTTCTTGTTCATCTCAATCTGAGCAGCAGTAGCACCACCAGCTTCCTCAAGCCTCTCACTGATCTCCTCAAGTTCTCTGGAGAGATCAGCTCTCTGCTTCTCAACTTTAGCACGAGCTGCACGCTCAGCCTCAATTTCTTCCTCCAGCTCCTCAATGCGAGCCTAGAGGATATGATTTTACATTTTAGAGATTTCTTTATTGCTGGATTATTTTTAATGAAATTCCATTATTTTGTATTGATGAATCACCTGGAGTTCTTTAATCTTCTTCTGAAGCTGGGCACCCATTGACTGTTCATCTTCTATCTTGCTTAATAATTGGCTTGTTTCAAAGTCCTTCCTGTTATATTATGACAGCATGTGCAATAATTAGATACTTTTATTTTAAAATATGCAAAGTGATTAGATTTGGTGCCAGTTGTAATGTGAGGTGATTTGTACTTTTTGATCTTCTCATCAGACTGCTGCTTGTCATTCTCCAGATCCATTATGGACTCCTGGGCCAGTTTCAGGTCACCCTCAAGCTTCCTCTTTGCTCTCTCAAGGTCCATGCGAAGTTTCTTCTCTTGTTCCAGTGAGCCTTCAAGCTACATTTTATGGGAACCAGCGCAATTAGGATCATCACACCTGATATTTGCTGATATATTCCAATATCATGAACATATACCACAGATTCTACTTTTTAAATTCTTACATCATCCACTTGTTGTTCAAGCTTGGTCTTAGCTTTGGTCAGAGTATTGACTTTGTCTTCCTCTGCTTGGAGATCATCAAGGGTCTGCTGGTGTGATTCTTGAAGGGCTTTCTTCTCCTTAGTGAGCTTGGCAATGCTTTCATCCTGAGAGGCCATCTCCTCAGTCAAGTTCTTGACCTGTGGAAAAGCATTTCAACACAATCTTTGTCGATGTGTAAAAGGGACAAAATACATAAGTAATCATATAATTTAAAATATGTAATATGTTCAAACCTTGTTCTCAGTGGCATGTTTCTCCTTCTCCACTTTAGCCAAGGTGAGCTCCAGATCATCAATGTCCTTCTTCAGCTCAGAACATTCATCCTCCAGTTTCCTCTTCTTGGCAGTAAGCTCGGCATTGATCTCCTCCTCATCCTCCAGTCTCTCATTTGTCTCTTTGAGTTTGCCCTCAAGCTGGATCTTGCTCTTGATCAGCCCCTCACATCTTTCTTCTGCATCATTGAGGTTCTCTGTTTCCTGTTTAATGAAATATTATAGTAATTTTTTGCAAAGTCTGCAGAGACATATGTACTTGTCTTATGTACTTACAGATGTCACTTGCAGTTGTAGGTCATTTTTCTCCTGCAGAAGAGAAACCATCTTCTCCTCGAGCTCTTTCTTCTTGGCCAATGCCTTTGTCAGATCCTCCTTCATCTTCTCAAAATTTTCTTTCATGCTAGCCATTTCCTTCTCGGTCTCTGCAGTCTTCAGTAGAGGCTTGATCTTGAAGTACAGCTTCATCCATGGCCAGTGTTTCACATTCATGAATGAGCGGATGTTGTATTGGATAGAATAGATGGACTCTCTAGAATTCAAATTGAACCAGTTAAGTTCCATTCGTATCTATTATGTTTTATTCATGTCAACATAAATATTAAATTTTGTGTTGTATATGATACCGCATATTCTATGTTCATTTTCTTTACCTCCTTTCCATCATCTTGACAAACTCCCTCCTCATGAGGTAGCCTCGGCACAGAGCCTGAGTCATAGTCACTAAATTAGCCAGTTTCTCATCTCGCATCTCTTCAAGGGTACCCAGCAGTCCAGCTTTGAAGAACACCTTCCAAAATAATAATAATAAATTAAATTTAAAATTAAAAGAATAAATAAAATATAATTAATAAAAGATAATTTAAAGCAAATAGCATGGTTTCAGTGCATTCACACTTAGTGAAGACTTAAATTATCTACACATTCAAAAAAAAAAATTTTTTTTATTTCTTATCTCTTTTCCTTACATTACTTTTATGTCAATTTTGAGAAGTGCTTATGGAATATGTATGAAAGGTATAAAAGAAGCATATTACAATATTACTTACAGAAAGGGAACTAAAGAAATTGAGAGCCATGTTTTAATCCACATTATGTTGCCACTACACTACACTGTTCAGTGAAACATAAAGCAGTATGTTTTTTTATGTATTGCTCTCATTCAGAGGAATAATAATAATGATGATCAAGATGATGGTTGTGATCACCTTTGTGTGTCCAAACTTGTACTGGGTGTGGTCCACATCAATGGAGCCCAAGAGTTTCTCTGAAGCTTTCTTGTTGTCAATGAACTGTCCCTCTGGGATGACACTGGCATTCAAGACTTTGTACCTGTTTATAAATCGATAGTGAAGTCTAAGTGGTAGCTTACTGTATTCATAACAATATTGAATTAATCACAGGATCTGGAATTCTGAAACTAAAGAAATTACCTTTGCTTGAAGTCAGCATAGAGGATTCTGCTGGGGAATCCCTTTCTGCAGATTCTGATACCCTCTAGCACACCATTACACCTCAGCTGGTGGATTACCAGGAAGTTCTCCATCAGACCTACAATGGCCATTGTAATATTACAATGTCTGCAGTAAAATTATAATTTATAGAAATCAGAAGAATACGGACCTGGAGTTTTGGACTCATTTGGAATCAAGCAACGCACAAAATGAGGGTGCGTGCTCCTCAAGTTGGTCATCAGCTTGCCCAAGTTCTCCTGTGGAGATTGACATTGTCGTCCACTTATTTAAGATATAATTTGTTGCATAGATTAGTTTATGCATATTGCAGTGCTTACTGCTGGCCCAACTTTCCAAGGTGAATGTAGCCTTATGCATTTCAGATTTTTGTGTAAAATTGTTCTTACCCTGAACAGAGCAGACACAGTCTGGAATGAACCACCCTTCTTCTTACCACCCTTCTTAGCACCTTCAGCTGTTTGGTGAAGATAGTTCAAATTAATTGTATTTTCTAATTAATTATGCATTTCAGACCAGAAGTATCATATTTACTACATGTCAACATGTCTTTTACAGTGGCATTTAGCATCTGCTGACAATCAGAATGATGTATTTAATATTGTTGTTTTAGGTTGGTTAGCATTAGTATCCAAATATATAATAATTTTTTTGAGTATAAACACTGATATATTTGCTTGAGAGCTCATGTTACTTTAATAAATCACAAATGTTGTGAATTTAATGATGTAAAATGCAAAAAAAATCACGAAGTATATCACCAGAAATATCTAATATCTAATTAGATGAAAATTTCTTGAATATTGGCTGACACTGACCCACAGTCCAGTAACCTGTCTGTCCACTATTACTAGAGCAGTTGAGATTACCTCAAAAGGTTAGCCTTGTGAATAACAATATGCTCTGCTCATAGCTACAAAAACACAGCAACAATGATTTAATCTTACCTTCAGCACCAGGATGGGCTGCATACAGGAAGGACAGAAGTTTGTTTGCTGCCTTCTGATAAAGCCCCACAACAGACTCATTCAGGGGGTCCTTGTTCTTGTCCAGCCAGCCAGCAATGTTGTAGTCCACAGTGCCAGCATAGTGCACCAGGGAGAAGTGGGCCTCAGCTTTGCCTTTGGCTGGTCTTGGCTTTTGGAAAGCATTGCATTTGCCAAGATGCTGGTCATACAACTTGTTCTTGAAAGATGTGTCTGAGGCCTTGGGGAACATGCACTCCTCTTCAAGGATGGAGAAGATGCCCATTGGCTGTTGGTGACAGATTTTCATATCACTTCAATAGTACTTGTATAAATGGTTGTTGACTTAACCAATGAATATGTGCATGTCCTCATATTTCAGGAACATTGTCATAGCACACACTCCTTTGTATAATCTGCAGTCATGGCCTGGTGGTTAGGGAACTGGTCTTGTGACCGGAGGGTCGTGGGTTTGATTCCCAGGCCTGAGGCCATGACTGAGGTGCCCTTGAACAAGGCACCTAACCTCAACTGCTCCCCGGGCGCCAGGCTAGAGCTGCCCACCGCTCTGGGCACGTGTGATCCACAGCCCCCTAGTAATCACTAGTGTGTGTGTGTGTTCTAACTGCACAGATGGGAGGTGGAGGACAAATTTAGATTGCGGTGTAAAATCACAATTGACAAAATATGGCACATTTACAGTTTAACAGTAAATCTGAGTCTTAGTATTGCAAGTCTTGGTCTTTTCACCCCTTACCTTTTCAATAAGCTCAATGCAGGCAGCCAGGTCCATACCAAAATCAATGAACTCCCATTCAATTCCTTCTTTCTTGTACTCCTCTTGTTCCAGCACAAACATGTGGTGGTTGAAGAACTGTTGCAGTTTCTCATTTGTAAAGTTAATGCAGAGCTGCTCCAGGGTGTTGAACTGTTTTAAAGCATGGATGTTAATATTAATGTACTTACTGTTACACTTTGAATATATTATGAAATGCTAAGTGTAAAATCGACATATATTTACATCAAAGATCTCAAATCCAGCGATGTCCAACACACCAATGAAGAACTGCCTTTGCTGCTTTGTGTCCAACATCTCATTGATTCGGATGACCATCCACAAGAACATTTTCTCATAGATAGACTTGCAAAGAGCGCTGACAGAATTATTGACCTGGAAAATTCATACATAGACTTTTGATCTGTAGCAGGTTATTTAAAAAGTATCTCAGATGTTGGCAAATATTACATTACCTGTGGTACAGTTTGGCCTTTGGTCACAAACTCATTTCCAACCTTCACTCTGGGGTAGCACAAAGCTTTCAGCATGTCAGCTGAGTTCAGGCCCAGGAGGTAGGCGATTTTATCAGCCACTGAATTGTAAAAAGTAATAGTGAGATTCATTAAATCAATTGCTTATATATGTTACTTCTAATGGAATTGAACAAATCTGGTGACGAGTTGTGATATTTACCCTCAGTGCCATCAGGCTCAGCCTGCTCCTCTCTCTGCTTCTGCTTGAACTTCATGTTCCCATGGTGCATCACAGCTCCAGTCAACTTGTAGATGCCTATTTTCTCATCAGCAGTGAAGCCCAAAATGTCAATAGAAGTCTGTGTTTGAAGAGAAGAGGAAGGACAAATGAAGATGTATTTTTTTTATTTGTCACTTAAGCTCTGTGAAGTTATACTTACATCTGTAGCAATGAACTCTTCCACGTCATTGATGCTCTTGACTGTGATTTCACCCTGGCTGATCATAGGGTAGTCATAAGGGTTGGTGGTGATGAGCAGTGCCTCTGTGTGGACGTGAAAAATTTACATTTGGATACAAGTGTTAGTGTAAATAATGCAACAAAATTGATAGCGAATAGGAATTAGTAGTTCATACCAAGCAGCTCTGGTTTGTGTCCTGTCATGAGCTGGTAGAAGATGTGGTAGCTCCTCTCAGCAGACAGCTGGAAAGTGACTCTCGACTTCTCCAGTAGATCTGTTCATATACTTGTATTCATTTTTCTTTATCAATGTGCTTCATGGAGAAACCCTATGGCTGTGTTCGAAATAGCTTACTACATACTGGATACTGCATAGTGCACTCAGTATATACTGGATAGTGCATACTGGTCCTCGTAGTATGCAGTACAGTTTCCAATATATATGACAAAAGCAAAGCATACTACGGGGTCACGTGAACATAGCGTTGCATGATGGGATGCAGTACACCATAAAGATAGCTCTGATTTCATACTGTAATATTTTGCGGAAGTAGTATGTCATCTGGGGATGTTTCGCATCTTCTTCTTCTTCTTTTGGCAGTTCTCGTTTATGGTTCGCCACAGCAGATCAAACTCCTCCATCTGGCCCTGTCCTGAGTGTCCTCCACTGACACACCAGCCACTCTCATATCCTCTACCACTGCATCCATAAACCTCCTCTTAGGACTACCTCTCCTCCTCTTGCCTGGAAGTTCCATCCTCAAGACCCTCCTACCAATATACCCCTCCTCCCTTCTCTGTACATGTCCAAACCATCTCAATCTCGCTTCTCTAACTTTATCTCCAAAACATGCTACATGTGCTGATCCTCTAATAAACTTGTTTCTGATCCTATCCTTCCTCGTCACTCCAAATGAGAATCTCAACATCTTCATCTCAGACACCTCCATCTCCCTCACCTGTCTCTTTGTCAGTGCCACTGTCTCCAGTCCATACAACATGGCAGGTCTCACTACTGCCCTATAGATCATTCCTTTGATTCTAGACGACACCCTTCTATCACAGATCACCCCAGACACTTTATGCCATCCACCCCACCCTGCCTGCACTCTCTTTCACTTCCTCTATTACTCTGTACCCTCGACCCTAAGTAGGTAAACTCATCCACCTTCACCAAATCAACTCCTTGTAACTGGACCTGTCCACCGTCTGCCCCATGCCCGGCGCCACGGGGCCGCCCCGCCCCCTTAATAATAAGACCCAGGGTTGTCAACTCTCACACACACACACGAGTTACTAGTTCGCTGTGGGGCCAATCACTGGCGATCAATCGATCGCAAGGGCCCCCCCCGGTATATGTCCTGGCGCCGGCCCTGGTTTGCCCTCTCATCCACACACATGTACTCCTGCTCACTACTTTCATTCCCCTGCTTTCCAAAGCATATCTCCATCTGATATCCAATCATCCAATGATCCAATGTATGTTTATTTCTTGCCACTTCATACATGACATAACGGTATAAAAGGATGCACTCATTATGACTGAAACTTACATGTTTCAATATCAGCTGATGCCAGCTTTCCAGTTTGTCCAAAATGAATTCTGATGAATTTACCCTGCAAATTCAAAAAAATGTTTTGTAGTTGTCTGTATATATTTTTAATGCTGCCTCTTTTTTTGTTTTTAATTACACTCCATTAGAATTTTGGACACTGGTGTAATGTACTTACAAAACGAGAGGAGTTGTCATTTCTCACAGTTTTGGCATTACCATAAGCTTCCAGCAGGGGGTTGGCTGCTACAATTTGGTCCTCCAGCGACCCCTAGAAACACAGGAATCTATAAAAGGCCTCTGAGCAGGACTTTATTCTTCGTACATACTTAATTCTTCAATACCAGGTCAGTTACCTGCATTTTGCCAGGAACAGGCTCTGCCTTCTTCGCTCCACTAGTCATGCCAACCATCGCAAAGTACTGGATGACACGTTTGGTGTTCACAGTCTTTCCTGCACCGGATTCTCCACTGGAGATAGAATCAGTCTATCATTTAGAATTCTATACAAAAAAGTCTATACTTTTCAACTTTATAGTGAGTCAACACTTACGTAATCAGGACAGACTGGTTTTCACGATCTGTAGAAATAATGAGCATTTCTTAGTTGTGTTATTGCATTCAGTTTTACATTTAATACATATAACCTTTTATTCACTCTTTGCGAAACAGATATTAACCAAACTTTTGCTCATGTACTTTATGTTCATGTTTATATCAGAAACAATGTTAAAATTGCAAATAAACCTAAATGCTGTTCTTCTACAAAGGTACTGAACCATATCCTAGCAGTCATTATGAACTGATTACCAGTTACTTAAGTTATCAATTTTGTCAGTTGTCCAATCGGAATTGTCCTCTGTATTTAACCCATCTGTGCAGTGAGAACACATCCAGAGTGGTGGGCAGCTGTTAACTAGTTAGGGTTAAATGCCTTTTCTCAAGTCATAGCCTAGTTAGGAATCGACCCTACGATCTTCTGATGACAAGGTTCGCTCCCCTACCACTAGACCATGGCTGCCCCTCATGCAATGTAATTCCTTAAGTAATGTAAATCTTTAACAAAAAAATTGTTATTGAACAGTGTCATACCAGTGAGCATGAACTGATAGCCGTTATCAGAGATGGAGAAGATGTGGGGTGGGGCTTCAATTCTCTTTTTGCCTCTGTATCCAGCCACAACAACTGCATCATATACTGGGAGCCACTTGTAGGGGTTCACAGTGACGCAGAACAACCCTGAGTAGGTCTACAGGAGAGTCCAGAGAAATGGTCCTACTGTCATGACAATATACTCTTTCACGTTCATTCTCCATAATCTTGTCACAATAATATACTCTTTAATATTTATTTGCAAAAGCTATGATCCTTTGTTAAGCTTACATAGATCATCCATGCTGCGTAGCGCTCTTTGAGGTTAAACAGCACAGCAGGTTCGTTGAGGTGGGTCATCATGGCCATGTCCTCCATTTTGTCATATTTGGGAGGGTTCATGGGAAAGACTTCATCCTCCTTCACTGTGAGCTTCTGGGAAAGGATAACATTAAAGGTCTGCATAACAGTAGCTTCTTCTGAAATTACTAGCTCTGTTGTCCCTGTATGAGTTTCTGCACTTGACTGCACATTTTTTTTATATATTAATTAAACACATCTTTATACAACTCAGCAATTACATTAACAAGCCAAGATGCATCTAGAACTACTCATGCCATCAGTTTTCTTTCCACTTACTTGGCCACACAGCGTTTCAACAGTGGCTTTGCCTCCCTCTTTACTCTTTAGTGTACCCTTGAGGTACATCTCCTTGGGCTCACACACAAACACTGCTGTTTTGGCATCAAAAGGTTTGTTCTGGGACTCAATCCTCTCCTTCTCTGGCTTGCGGAGGTAAATGGCCGCCGGCCCAAAACACTCCATCTCTGCATCCCCCATGGTGGTGTTTTCCTGTGGAGTCAAATTGTGCACTTGTCATTCATAATATGTTACATTTTAAATATTTCACATAGCATCTATGATTTTCATGCACAAAAGTTTATTTGTAACATTTTACCTAGAGACAGTGGCAGGCAGAAATAGGCTGGTAGTTCGTGGGCACTGAAAAATAAGCAAAGGACCAATTATAGCATCAGTATGAAATTTGAATCAAATTAACCTTATTCAAGAATTCTATAAATCATCAATTGTTAATCAGCAACTAGAACACCAAAACACTCTCACCTTGCAGGGTGTCTGGGGTAGTCTTAGTGCTTGGGGAAGCTCTTATATAGTACTATTACTGTTCACTCAGCAGAAGTATCAAGCTATATTTGGTCTTGGATTCTGACTTAATGTGTTTCCTCCAGTCATTTATGAGGCGCTCATGCCACATAACACCATTTAATGCTTTAATGGGTGTTCTGTAGATAGGGCTCTGTCCTTCAGATTTCTCAAATACTCATGGTTATCAGTCATGTTGCTGTTTTATTTAGAAAGATTTCTAGAACAACATTCACCCTTGTGAAATTTGTGATAGTTTCTGATATAATTTCAGTGTCACCAGAAGTAAGTTTTAAAGTTTGTTCATTTGACATTCTCAACAATCATCAGGTTTTTTTGTCTCATCCTATGCCCAAAACATTCTTCACTGTAACCAGCAGTTACTCCCTTCAGTTCTCCCATATGGGATATCCATGTCTACATAATATGAATAGGTTCTTGGATTACTATTCAAGTTTATGAATATACACATAAAAAAGGAAAGCACTGACTAACCCAGAAAGCATACTGAGATCTCCAATTTAGCCAACTGCTTACTCAAGCAGAGTATCAAGTGGAAAATAAACTAATGATGTATTGCTTATACAAGATTATAAAATACCCTTGGCAGATGAGTACTAGGCAATTAAAGTTCAGATGACACTGCTTGGGATGCACTGATTTCATAAACTGAATTCTGAAATAGAATATCTTAGCATAATCTTCTTATTAGGAATTAGTGCAAATATAGATGGCAATTCCCATGTTGTCAGAGGTCAGGAATTTTAGCCTTCTGACTTCTGACAGCAGTATAAAAGAGTTTAGCCAAATCCCCAAAGAGTTTTCCAGATGCAGGAAAAGAGCAGTCTGAGAAGTAAGTCACTTGCCTTGTATATTATTTTGCATGCCTTATACTCCAGTCACATTTAGTTACACTCCCATTTGTTAACTTTGACTTTAACAAATTTGTGGGGAAAAGCTTGCAAATTTTAAGACATTCCTTTAAAAAAATCTGTACCACTAGTTTATAGGAATACATTGCTTTATGAAATAATGATCAATTTATCTTTTTTGTTTAACTTTATAAACTTCAAATGTACACACAGTATTGAAACACGTTTTTGTGTTTGTGATGTTTAGTGACATGTGAGTGTGTTCTTATCACCCAAGGTGTCGCTCTAGGCTACAAATGGTGGTCACAAATGCCTGAAACAGTGTTGCAGCATTTTGGGCAAACGAGTGCATAATAATTTGCCTAATTTATTTTTAGAGCCCTCCACCATTACTTTTTAGATGGTTATTTAATTCATGGTGTGTTCAAATCCTGTCAGTAACAATCAGTGTTGTTGGACACTATAACTCCTGCATAGGCATGATAGTTGAATGAACTGGAAGTTCAAATTAAATCTGCATGCCAAATGGGGCCTGCCACATTATTGTAGGTGGCCCGTGACAGCTTAAAAAGCCTAATTGTACAAAAAAAAAAAAAAAAAGTGCAGTGACCAAAAACTACATTTTTCACAATTATGTACCTGTGAAGTGACAGCATCTCGATACTGCAGTGTTTCCACATTTTTACCAATAAGTGTAATACAAATACAAATAATGATCCCAAAATTTCCAGGAAGAGAAAAATAGATCCAGATGGAAAGGTGTTTCAAGAAAGATGGGAAAGCGAATACATGTTTGTGGCTCATGGATAAAAAACAGTAGCCTAGTCTTTTGTGTTATGAAGCGGTGGTGGTTGTCAAAGAGTACAATCTACATCGGCATTTTTAGGCCAAACATGGAGCTAAGTAGGCTATGCCAAAATTAGGCATCAAGAAAAACAACTAATTGCCAAAGAGTTAAAAGGCAAACTGCAATCGCAACATAATGTGTTTGCGAAAGCCACAACCACAAACAATGCAGCAGTAAAAGCTAGCTTTTGTTGTGGCTGAAGAAATTGCCCACCCTTTTTCAGAGGGAGCATTTTTGAAACACAATTGCTATTTTCACAGTTTTTTGATATTTCAAGTTTTGAACAAAGTATATGTGTAATGCTGAGGTGCCGTGAGAAGGATGAGGCACGAGTCCAGACTCGAACACAAAAACATCACTTTTATTCTCTACAAAATAAGCGCAGACAGCGCACGTGGAACAGTTACACATAACTACGTTTAGGACTCTAACAAAGACGAGCACGGGACACTGCGAGAACACACATTAAATAGAAAAACCACATAAGTCCCGAGTGATGATGAGACAAGCCCATACCTGTCAAGTTTTGTATTTAAAAATACGGGACATTTCCCATATATGACGCCATCGCCTAATTTGCATAATTGGTTATTTGCATATAGCTGCAATCGAGGCTGTAGGAGAGACGAAAACATCTTTGGAGTGGCAAAAAGTGAAGAAAAAAACACCCCAAATATGTTTTAAACTACAAGTGAATAAAAAAAGAAAAATTTTCTAGTGGTATTTCTAGCTACAAATGGGGACATCTCCTGGGCATATTTCTGTCCCTTTAACTCGCGTTTGTGCTTGGCAGATTGTTCGTGCTGACGGACATCGTTCCTTCCCCCATGAGAGACACTAAAATCACAGCTACATATTTTACAAAATGAGTAGCTATGCCCCTTCATGCTCCTCTTTAGGAAAGTAAATTCCCTGTCCTATTCGTCAAGGTACTTGCACGTACACTTAGCTTTTTTGGCAGGACTGCCTTCTCTCGTTAAATCCATCTCTGATTTGTTGTTCCAGGTTTGCTCCCACTGTCGACACTAAACCCGCGAGTTTTCAATTTTATCTTTGATGTTATTTTTCTTTATTCAATTGGATAGTTTGATCGTTGATTGATGGAGTAATATAGGTTTCATAACCTAACAAAATAAAAGGATTTATTTTATAATGGAGCAACAAGCAAACATATTTTTTACATCTATGTAAATAGGCCTATATGTAATATTTATAACTTGAATAAGTAATAAATTCTGAGTTATTTAAACATTAAGGAGTAGTTACATTTTTAAGTTACATATGGCCCTGTGTGGGCAACAATTATGCTGATGTGGCTCGTGGTGAAAATGAGTTTGACACCCCTGGTGTAGATTATCACAGGTTAGCTGTGCAATGTCCATGCATGTTGGTTCATTTCCATTTGATATTCCCTTTTTTAACTTGTTTAAATTTGTTTGGTCATAAAAACTTGTAAGGCAAGCATACATGGCAGCCAAACCCTGACAAAGGATGGATACAAGACAGGGCCTTAAATACATACACTAACAAGGATGATAACAAACAACAGGTGTGACACAGAACTGGGGGGTATTCCACGAAGCGAGCTAACTCAGTAAGCCAGGCTTTTTAAGACAAGCCTGGCTCATTTAGCTGCAGTTCTATCCATTAAATTGCTGTGGATGTAGCATATCATATCATATCTTTATACATTTAATTGAGTACTGTAATTATTAGTTTGGAATGATTGCAGGTTATTATTATCAAAATTTAATAATTATATTTCCAAATGCAATTTATATTTCGATCTTAAGAGTACATATTCATTGTTAATCAGTGAGGTTTCTGCACATTTTAATGTATTGGTTTAATCTTCACAAATTCAGGCCGGTGGAAAATGGAATACAGTGTCTAATCGCAGTTATGGTGCAGAAACATACATTAGCATAAACTCTAATTTAGGTGAGTAATTTAGGTGAAGATACTTTTAGGTATATATTTATCCCCATACTTCCTCTTTTGTGTTCAAATTACAAGCAAATCATATCACTCTGCAATTTACATATGTTCAGTATAAATAATGTAAATGTGTGGTTATGGTGCAAAAAGGAAATGGACACAGACAACTACCTTACCAAGATTTGCATACAGGTGATACAAATAATCCAAAATATAAAAAGAGCAGCTAACAGTGAAGGCTGAAGGCTGATTGACCATGGCATGCCCATTTGTAGAAAATCCAGTAGATGAGGGAGCGTGTATAGTGCGCAGAGCATTCATGCTACCAGCTCCAAGGTCATTCCAGGACAGGACAGATCCACTGGGCTTTCCAGATGACTACTTATTTGAGCACTACAGGTTCAGAAGACACAGTATTATATATCTTTGTAAATTACTGGGGCCATATATTGAGAAGACCACTAGATGTAGTAAAGCTCTTACCAAACCCCAAACGGTCTGTATCACTTTGCGCTTCTTTGCCAGTCGTGCATTTCTGTACAGCATTGGGGATGCAGAACATCTTAGTAAGGCAACGGTCTGCCGCGAAATTCGAAAGGTTTACCTTGCGCTTAAGCGTTTCCTTAATATATTCATCAAATTCCCTAGTCACAGAGGCATCCTTCCCATCCTTATTCAGAACAGCTGGTATGTATTCATGAGAAGTAGTGTTGATTTGATCAGTAACTTGGAGTTAAATGTATATAACTTTAACAGACGCTCTTATCCAGAGCACTTACCGAAGTGCTTTGTATTCATCTTAATCAACTATTTCATGCTAAAATTCGAAACGCATTGAATTCTCTAGGATTTCCAAATGTCATTGGTGCTATAGACTGTACTCACATCTGGATAAAGGCTCCATCCGTACCCACGGAGGCAGACTATGTGAACCAAAAAATTTTTTCACAGCATCAATGTACAGGTACATGCAAGTTTTGCCTACCAAACAGAAAATGTAAAGCATGTCAGTTCATGGGTTTGAACAACTTTCACCCTTTGTCACTTTTGCCATTGTTCTAAATGGTTTGCACCAGCCAATTTCTATTCTCCAACATTGAGGCAAAATGGCCCGGCTCGGTGCATGATTCCAGGATATTTCGTGCCTCCTCACTGGCACAGAGGTTTGCCCAAGGTAAGAACACTCCAACCACACAAAATAGTGCAGATTTGGCCTCAGTGTTTAACTCTTCTCCTTATAATCGTAGGTGCTTTTCCTGGCTTACTGCTTGGGGATAGGTGTTACCCCTGCCAACCTTTTCTCCTTACCCCATATGCAGACCCTACAACAGATGCCGAGAGGAGGTTCAATCGCGCACATTCAAAGACAAGGGCATGCATTGAGATGGCATTTGGACAGTTAAAGAGCAGATTTAACTGCTTGCGCCATCTCAGTCACCCCTGAGAGAGCCTGTGATATTGTAGCACCCTGTGCAGTTTTGCACAATGTGGCAATACTGCAAAAAGAAGAAATGCCAAGAGTGCAGTTGGAGCAATGGGAAGACAACATTTTAATTGCAGACCACATGGATAGTAGAGCTGTGAGGGACATGTATGCAAACACTTACTTTGGTTAAGGGAATATTTTGTTTGCATTTGTTCATTAACTCTATTAACATAAAACAAGATGCCTTTTTTTTGGAAAGAGAAATTTATTAATTGTCTTGCTGAGCCTGTGGACAGAAGAAACTTTGATTTACTTATCTTGCAAAAAGAAGCATATTAAAGTGAGACCTTTTTGCAAATACTCACATTTTTCTCCATTTTCTTTATTTCAAGCTCCAACTTCCGTATTTTTAGTTTTTTGTATTGCAGATCTGCTTTTTTACATTCTCTATCTTGGAGCAAGTACCTTTTTTAGATCTCAGTAATCATGGATTCCTTTAAGACTGAAGTATAGTCAAGACTGAGAAGTATTTATTCATGTTGAACTGCATAACTACTACTCACGTGTTCTCTTGCAGAGGTGTGAGCTCTGGACATGGAGGCCTGAGGGTCTGAGGGAAGAACTCTCTGTTCTTCCATTTCCTTTAAACACAACACAAATCATGAGATCACACAGCACATTAACAGACAGATACATAGACACACACGACTTACAGAACAGGCAGACACTGTGTCCTTTCTGAACAGACAGAAACTGTCCTCATCCTCCTGTACCATCCTGGATGGTCCGGCAATCTCCCCCTGCAAACAACAAATTAAGACACATAAATGTTAACGATCCTCAGGGTTCAGTCATAAGAAATAGGCTGGTTTATGGTACGCACATCATTGTCAAATACAGAAGGGTCCAAAAGAGTCAGCACACCCCCCACCACTAAAATTTTAATCATCAAGTATACAATAATACTATGATGTAGCCTGTAAGAACAAAAATGTAAAATCTGAGAAACAACTGACCCTACCTTTAACATAAGGCTGTGTATCATGAGGACAGACAGGATCAGATGATGTTCCTCCTTCGATTCCCACAATGATGGGGCGTCTGCTGTTTTGCTCTAAAGCAAGGTCTTCTGCAGGAGTGAGGGCTGCTACAGGAGGCCCACCACCAGTAGCAGCAGCAGTTTTCTTTCTGGTTGCTAAAATATTTTATACAGTTATTTAATATGGTGTTTTACCTATTCCTGCACATTGGACTAATCAACTGTACTAGCCATTCTGGAGTATATTTTTATATTTCCCTTGACCTGCTGCCACGTTCTCTTAACCCTGCTCATTTTACTTCTAAATCAGGAAATTAATAACATTATTAATTTACTATAACACTTTTTAAATGCCAATGAATGGATTCAATTATATGGTCACGCATTTAATCTGTCTGCAATATTATGCCATTCTCTGGCTTTATTAATACAGGACGTGTTGCCTTTCTTCATAATAACGTCTTTATATTCCTCAAAAAGACGTATGAGTAGCTCCTGTTGAGCAGAAGAAAAAAAGCTGCTCGTTCTTTCAGCTCTTTCGACATTTTCTTGCCTTTTCGAATATCGATTAGTAAGGCTGTGTAAATACTGTGTGCACGCGCATGATCGCCGATTACAAAAGCCTGGCTTGAATTAGCGGGAACAGGTTGCGTCTGAATTTCGTTAGTGGAACGGAACTAGGCGGAAGTTAATTGTTTGGCTAACTCAAGCGAGGCTCACTCTAATAAGCGCCGCTTTCATAAGCTCGCTTCGTGGAATACCCCCCTGATTATCAGGAGTGGGAATGTGGCAAGGGAAAGACACGCATGTACACATTCAGACACAAACAAAGACAACTGCCTATGACACATCACATGGACTTGGGGAGGAGTTGAAGAGAAGGGGGCTGTGACACATGTGATAAGTGTTTTTGAATGCATGTCATGTCTTTTGACTACCATCACAGCGGCATCCTGAATAGAATGCAGCTGTGGAGTAAAAGTTTGGTGCATACTGTGTATTTATACTTTTCCTTAGTCCTTAAGTCTTCAAAATATGTCAGATTACACTCTATCACTGTGACGGGCAGGTGTGAGCAACT
Organism: Brachyhypopomus gauderio; assembly: GCF_052324685.1. Lineage (NCBI taxonomy): Eukaryota > Metazoa > Chordata > Actinopteri > Gymnotiformes > Hypopomidae > Brachyhypopomus > Brachyhypopomus gauderio. Next base: position 21,191,541 of record NC_135211.1, on the reverse strand, counting down.
AAAAAGGAAGCGATCACGCCAAGTCTCAGGGAAATAGGATGGTTTAATAGAAAGTGTGCAAACCAAAAACCCGTGCATTGTCCCAGATTAAAGAAATATTAACCAGCAGTCAACTGGTACAAAGACAAGACATATATAGACGAACAAACGACCCTCAGGTGAGACGGATCACGGATCCCGCCCACCTGAGGGACGAACATCACGTGACCAAAAACAGGACCGCTGCCGCTGTAACCGGGGGCGACCGGTAGGGGGCCTCCCCACAACGTGACAATCACTGTGTTTCTAAAGGTTTTTAATTCCACATGTCATGACTTGTCTCACATGTTGGCAATTAGCTTAAATAATAACACCTTTTGTAGAATTTCCTTAATTATGAGGCAAGATCAAAAATGTGGCGGCCATGGCAGGATCTTCACTCTTGTGAAAGATTGTTTCTCTTTATTCTCATCATATGCTCCTGACCTTGCTATTAGAAATACTCTTCTACAGCTGTAGTCATAACTGTGACTTTTAATGTTGCAGTTCATCTACAACCAAACTGATTACATCGAGGCCCACAAGGTTGCATGCATGACTTGGCTTCTTGCTTTTCCTGAGCTGTTTTTGGATGCTCTGTGTATGAGAGTTTGTGTGGCATTTTCAGTGTAAGGTCTTTGTAATATGTAATTTGCCAATGGGTTAAATAAAGTAAATGTAAATGTGCTGCAGTTAGAACACACACACACTAGTGATTACTAGGGGGCTGTGGATCACACGTGCCCAGAGCGGTGGGCAGCCCTAGCCCGGCGCCCGGGGAGCAGTTGGGGTTAGGTGCCTTGCTCAAGGGCACCTCAGTCATGGCCTCAGGTCTGGGAATCGAACCCACGACCCTCCGGTCACAAGACCAGTTCCCTACCACTAGGCCATGACTGCCCACAAAGTTGTGTTGAACATTTATACAATACTACACAATATAAGCAAAACATACAAAATATAGACCAAATTGTATAGATATACAGATATAGTGGAATATAGTGCCGCAGTACAAAGTAGCTCTGCATGTGTGCTAGACAAAACATGCTATATACTCTATATATGCTGGTATTTCATATAATTAGCACCAAGTCTCTATTGTCTCTACCTTTGGAGTCCCTTTCCAGATTTTTCATTATGTAATTGATGCATATGTGATTCATTGGTAGTCAGTGGAATTTAGAGGTAAAAGCCATACAAATAGGTGTAAATCTGAAGTACTATTCTTTTTTATTTTTTACTATACATTTTGTCTTGTCTTTCTTTACAAATAAATTGTAACAGTATTGTACGCACACACACCTGTCTCCTCCCAGCTCTTTGTACAGTCCACTGTACAGTGTGCCTGTGTTTCATGGGTGTTTGTAGTTTGGCCACGCCAATTGTTATCTTTCCCTATGTTATTGTGTTTCACCTGTCTCCTTTTTTCTCCTCACTAATATATGTATATAAAGCTCTGAAGTTTGCCCTCTGTAGTCCGTTTATTAAATGTTCTGCGAGACACCACTGTCTCAGCTTCCTATTCCTCACTCACCATGACATTTATAATCGATGTTTTTACTGATTAGAGGTTTGTACTATGCATTCAAATCAGGCATTCACATATCTACTTTCAGCATTCAATTATACATGAACTGCTGCAGGATGTTTGTGTTTTATATGCCACAAAAAGCTGTTTTTATGAGCATGTAAGCACTTCACCACATGTTGTAGGTGTTAGTTTCTTCATGAGTAAGTCTGCTATACAGTGTGTTTTGACCAGGTGAATAAAATGCAAACACTGTAGTAACTTTGCAGTTTTATTTCATTGCACTTGTGCATGAACATTTCACAGTACATACATGATTTTATTGCTTGGTGGGGTCCAAAATGGTCTTTGTCTCTTATTCCTCTTTGGCCTATAATGAATAAATGTATTGTTAGCACTACTTGTACTAATACTACTAGTTCAGAAGAAAAGTGGTATGTCGCTGCATGTAAATGGTAAATTGCATAACAAAATTTGTTGTTTAATTTACCTTTCCAGCATCTCTGCTCTTGGCTCTGAGCTTGTTGACCTGGGACTCAGCAATGTCAGCACGCTCCTGGGCTTCCTCCATCTCATGTTGCACCTTCCTGTACCTGGACAGGTGAGTGTTGGCCTGCTCCTCCTGGTAAAGAATCGGATATGACCCCAGTTAGAGCTGGTGATATGGTATAAAATATTGATTGATATTATCAGGGGGCAATTAAATGTAATGCTGTGCATATACTAAATGCACAGTGCATGTTGCCCAGGGGCAAACGTACAGCTTCCTCAGCCTGTCTCTTGTAGGCCTTCACTTTCAACTGTAGCTTGTCCACAAGATCCTGCAGTCTGATCACATTCTTCTTGTCCTCCTCAGTCTGCAGAGATTGGCTGTGATTTAGATTTTATTTGATTTGTACGGAAACATGGTCTGTGTATTTACTGAGTTCATGCACTACCTGATAGGTCAGCTCCTTTACTCTCCTTTCATATTTGCGGACTCCTTTAACAGCATCACCACTACGTCTCTGCTCAGCCTCAACCTCAGTCTCCAACTCACGCACCTATGGATCATATTTCATGCATACAATTTGAATTAGTAAACAAAACTACAGAAAACATTTCTTACTAAATATAAAGAGTGTAACATACTCTAGACTCCAGTTTCTGGAGCTGCTTCTTTCCACCCTTCATGGCAAGACTCTCAGCCTCATCCAGACGGTGCTGCAGATCTTTGACCGTGACCTCAAGGTTCTTCTTCATCCTCTCCAGATGAGCACTGGTGTCCTGCTCTTTCTTCAGCTCCTCTGCCATCATGGCAGCCTAGTGTGTGAGCCATGTCATGAGTTTTAGTTTTTATGTAGTGAGCCGCATTCATACAAAATTTGAAGGCATATATGAATTATGTAAATGGTTATAATTCATAGTTTGAGTGGGTAAAACAGTGTGGGTATTTAACACTCACATCAGTAATTGCTTTCTTGGCCTTATCCTCAGCATTTCTTGCCTCCTGGACTGTGTCATCCACCTCACCTTGGATCTGCACCAGGTCAGCTTCAAGCTTCTTTTTGGTGTTTATTAGACTGGTATTCTATTGACAAGCAAAACAAAAAAGCCATTATAACTGGTTACCAGCTACCTTCAAAGGAGCTCCAGTGTTTCAAGCTGAAATAACCAACCTGAGAGTGCAGCAGTGCCACACGCTCACTGGCATCAACCAGCTCCTGTTCAGCCACTTTGCGTCCTCTCTCTGTCTGTTCCAGCCCAGATCTCAGCTCCTCAATCTCTGCCAGCATCAGATTATTCCTGCGCTCCACCATGGCAACCTGTTCCTTCATGTCTTCTTGTCCTCTGACAGCCTCATCAAGGTGGAGTTGGGCATCCTGATGTTTAAAGGGATTAGGGCTGTAATTATGACCCAATAATGACTCAAGCTACATTCACTGGATAACCCCCCAATACAACAAGTCCTACCTTGAGCTGTCCCTGGACGTTCCTGAGCTGTTTCTGAGCCTCAGCAGCCTGGCGATTGGCATGGCTCAGCTGAATCTCCATCTCATTCAGGTCTCCCTCCATCTTCTTCTTGATTCTGAGGGCATCGTTCCTGCTCCTAACCTCAGAGTCCAGAGTGCTCTGCATGGACTCAATAACCCTCTGGCTGTTCCTCTTGATCTGTTCAATTTCCTCATCCTTCTCAGCGAGTTTCCTGTCAATCTCACCCTTAACTTGACCAAGCTCAAGCTGGACACGAAGAATCTTGGACTCTTCATGTTCGAGTGTGCCCTGAGGAATGATATTGGTTGTAGTAAGAAATGTAGGACAGACCTAATCCTGCTTTCAAATTTGGTATCATTATGTAGGCTTATACCTCTGCTTCCTCAAGAGCAGTCTGGATTTCCGATTTCTCAGTCTCCACTGTCTTCTTTGCTTTCTCCAACTCATGGATGGTCTTTCCAGTCTCCCCGATCTGTTCAGTGAGGTCAGAGATCTCCTCTGAGGGGAAAATAGATGTTCAATTAAATGTGCTTGTTTATACACTTCTTTTGCTATAGTGTCAGTTATTCAAACAGGTGTGCTTATTAATAAGTAACATACGCTGCAGATTCTTGTTCTCTCTTTTCAGGGTCTCCAGCTGGTCTAGAGCTTCCTCATATGAGTTCTTCATCTTAAAGAGCTCAGTGCTGAGAGAGCGAGCCTCTTTCTGAGCTCCTTCCAGTTCAGCCTGGCCTTCCTCATACTTCTGCTTCCACTCTGCCAAGACCTGAAATGTAGAGGGAACATCAGATATTATTTCATATTCATGCTTACCATTATAACTCATGGTTTCACATTTCATAGACCATTTTCGATGGCAGATTTTTGACCTTATCAAAGTTCCTCTGTTTTTTGTCCAGGTTGCCAGCTAATGCATTGGCTCTCTCAACATCGATCATAAGGTCCTCTACTTCACCCTGTAGTCTCTGCTTGGTTTTCTCCAGAGAAGCACATTTAGAGTTCACTGCTTCAATAGATTCCTCTGCATCTTGGAGACGCTGGGCGAGTTTTTTCCTATGGAAATTTTGATGATGTTATTACATGCTTTTCTAAAAAGGTTTGATCATTAGGTCAGTTTTGCTGACTCTGTATTGTAGTGTACTGTTAATTTAATTCAATTACTTGGCCTCCTCAAGCTCCTCAGTACGTTGGATGGCATCGGTCTCATATTTAGATCTCCACTGAGCCACCTCACTGTTGGCCTTGGACATTCCACGCTGGAGTTCACCCTTTGCCTCCTGCTCTTCCTCAAACTGCTCTCTGAGCAGGTCACAGTCATGACGAGCTGATTGGACAGCATGAGCCAGGGCATTCTTGGCCTAGCAAATGTCAGTGTACTTGTTACTGGATTGCTGCTCAGTTGTGAAAAGAAATGTATTCCAATGGTATTTAGTAATGTAGTCCTTATAGTACCTTTACTTCCTCTTCAATTTGTCTCTTGAGCTCTTCAATCTGCTGTGTGTATGCTTGTTTTCCCCGAGTTAACTGGGAAACAAGTGCTTCCTTCTCCTCCAACTGACGGCTAAATTCACCTTTAAAAAAAATGGTAATTCTAGTTACATTTGTCAAACAAATCAACATTTTGATCTCTTGATTTGCTTTGACTAGTTACCATTCTCAGTCTGAAGTCGTGCTCTTTGTGCACTGATGTCATTCAGTTGACGGACATTTTCATCGCCTTTAGCTTTGATTTCACTCAGCTGATCTTCAAGGGTACGACACATCTTCTCTAGATTTGCCTAGAAATATATACATGACAATAAAGTACAAACAGGTAAATTGTTATCTTCAAGTGAAGCTAAATACGTAGGTACAACAGAGGACAAAACATTTATATATGTAACATATTTTCAACATTTCACGCCCATTTGGATTTGTCATGTGGATAAAGCAGAACTTTTTGGATGAATCAGAATGTTATTTTCTAAACACAATTTTTGTTTGTCTTAATGTGAATTAAAAACACCTTTGATTTTGCAACAGCCTCCATGTTACTGGACAGGTCATCAATCTCCATTTTGTATTCACTCTTCTCCTTCTCCAGCTTCTGTTTGACCCTCTGAAGGTTGTCGATCTGCTCTCCAAGCTCAGCAACACTGTCAGCTTGTTTCTTGCGGAGGGCAGCAGCTGTAGCTTCATGCTGCAGAGTGGACTCTTCCAGATCACGACGCAGCTTCTGGAACTCGGCCTCACGCTTCTTGTTCATCTCAATCTGAGCAGCAGTAGCACCACCAGCTTCCTCAAGCCTCTCACTGATCTCCTCAAGTTCTCTGGAGAGATCAGCTCTCTGCTTCTCAACTTTAGCACGAGCTGCACGCTCAGCCTCAATTTCCTCCTCCAGCTCCTCAATGCGAGCCTGAAAAATAAGTTTTTACATTTTAGAGATTTCTTTATTGCTGGATTATTTTTAATGAAATTCCATTATTTTGTATTGATGAATCACCTGGAGTTCTTTAATCTTCTTCTGAAGCTGGGCACCCATTGACTGTTCATCTTCTATCTTGCTTAATAATTGGCTTGTTTCAAAGTCCTTCCTGTTATATTATGACAGTATGTGCAATAATTAGATACTTTTATTTTAAAACATGCAGAGTGATTAGATTTGGTGCCAGTTGTAATGTGAGGTGATTTGTACTTTTTGATCTTCTCATCAGACTGCTGCTTGTCATTCTCCAGATCCATTATGGACTCCTGGGCCAGTTTCAGGTCACCCTCAAGCTTCCTCTTTGCTCTCTCAAGGTCCATGCGAAGTTTCTTCTCTTGTTCCAGTGAGCCTTCAAGCTACATTTTATGGGAACCAGCGCAATTAGGATCATCACACCTGATATTTGCTGAAATATTCCAATATCATGAACAGATACCACTTTTTAAATTCTTACATCATCCACTTGTTGTTCAAGCTTGGTCTTGGCTTTGGTCAGAGTGTTGACTTTGTCTTCCTCTGCTTGGAGATCATCAAGGGTCTGCTGGTGTGATTCTTGAAGGGCTTTCTTCTCCTTAGTGAGCTTGGCAATGCTTTCATCCTGAGAGGCCATCTCCTCAGTCAAGTTCTTGACCTGTGGAAAAGCATTTCAACACAATCTTTGTCGATGTGTAAAAGGGACAAAATACACAAGTAATCATATAATTTGAAATAAGTAATATGTTCAAACCTTGTTCTCAGTGGCATGTTTCTCCTTCTCCACTTTAGCCAAGGTGAGCTCCAGATCATCAATGTCCTTCTTCAGCTCAGAACATTCATCCTCCAGTTTCCTCTTCTTGGCAGTCAGCTCGGCATTGATCTCCTCCTCATCCTCCAGTCTCTCATTTGTCTCTTTGAGTTTGGCCTCAAGCTGGATCTTGCTCTTGATCAGCCCCTCACATCTTTCTTCTGCATCATTGAGGTTCTCTGTTTCCTGTTTAATGAAATATTATAGTAATTTTTTGCAAAGTCTGCAGAGACATATGTACTTGTCTTATGTACTTACAGATGTCACTTGCAGTTGTAGGTCATTTTTCTCCTGCAGAAGAGAAACCATCTTCTCCTCAAGCTCTTTCTTCTTGGCCAATGCCTTTGTCAGATCCTCCTTCATCTTCTCAAAATTTTCTTTCATGCTAGCCATTTCCTTCTCGGTCTCTGCAGTCTTCAGTAGAGGCTTGATCTTGAAATACAGCTTCATCCATGGCCAGTGTTTCACATTCATGAATGAGCGGATGTTGTATTGGATAGAGTAGATGGACTCTCTAGAATTCAAATTGAACCAGTTAAGTTCCATTCGTATCTATTATGTTTTATTCATGTCAACATAAATATTTAATTTTGTGTTGTATATGATACCGCATATTCTATGCTCATATTCTTTACCTCCTTTCCATCATCTTGACAAACTCCCTCCTCATGAGGTAGCCTCGGCACAGAGCCTGAGTCATAGTCACTAAATTAGCCAGTTTCTCATCTCGCATCTCTTCAAGGGTACCCAGCAGTCCAGCTTTGAAGAACACCTTCCAAAATAATAATAATAAATTAAAAATTTAAAATTAAAAGAATAAATAAAATATAATTAATAAAATATAATTTAAAGCAAATAGGATGGTTTCAGTGCATTCACACTTAGTGAAGACTTAAATTATCTACACATTCAAAAATAAAAAATATTATTTATTTCTTATCTCTTTTCCTTACATTACTTATATGTCAATTTTGAGAAGTGGATATGGAATATGTATGAAAGGTATAAAAGAATCATATTACAATATTACTCACAGAAAGGGAACTAAAGAAATTGAGAGCCATGTTTTAATCCAAATTATGTTGCCACTACACTATACTGTTCAGTGAAACATAAAGCAGTATGTTTTTTATGTATTGCTCTCATTCAGAGGAATAATAATAATGATGATCAAGATGATGGTTGTGATCACCTTTGTGTGTCCAAACTTGTACTGGGTGTGGTCCACATCAATGGAGCCCAAGAGTTTCTCTGAAGCTTTCTTGTTGTCAATGAACTGTCCCTCTGGGATGACACTGGCATTCAAGACTTTGTACCTGTTTATAAATCGATAGTGAAGTCTAAGTGGTAGCTTACTGTATTCATAACAATATTGAATTAATCACAGAATCTGGAATCCTGAAACTAAAGAAATTACCTTTGCTTGAAGTCAGCATAGAGGATTCTGCTGGGGAATCCCTTTCTGCAGATTCTGATACCCTCTAGCACACCATTACACCTCAGCTGGTGGATAACCAGGAAGTTCTCCATCAGACCTACAATGGCCATTGTAATATTACAATGTCTGCAGTAAAATTATAATTTATAGAAATCAGAAGAATACGGACCTGGAGTTTTGGACTCATTTGGAATCAAGCAACGCACAAAATGAGGGTGAGTGCTCTTCAAGTTGGTCATCAGCTTCCCCAAGTTCTCCTGTGGAGATTGACATTGTCGTCCACTTATTTAAGATATAATTTGTTGCATAGATTAGTTTATGCATATTGCAGTGCTTACTGCTGGCCCAACTTTCCAAGGTGAATGTAGCCTTATGCGTTTCAGATTTTTGTGTAAAATTGTTCTTACCCTGAACAGAGCAGACACAGTCTGGAATGAACCACCCTTCTTCTTACCACCCTTCTTAGCACCTTCAGCTGTTTGGTGAAGAGAGTTCAAATTAATTGTATTTTCTAATGCATTTCAGACCAGAAGTATCATATTTACTACATGTCAACATGTCTTTTACGGTGGCATTTAGCATCTGCTGACAATCAGAATGATGTATTTAATATTGTTGTTTTAGGTTGGTTAGCATTAGTATCCAAATATATAATTTTTTTTAGTATAAAACACTGATATATTTGCTTGAGAACTCATGTTACTTTAATAAATCACAAATGTTGTGAATTTAATGATGTAAAATGCAAAAAAAATCACGAAGTATATGAGTATATCACCAGAAATATCTAATATCTAATTAGATGAAAATTTCTTGAATATTGGCTGACACTGACCACAGTTCAGTAACCTGTTTGTCCACTATTACTAGAGCAGTTGTGCTGAACTTGAGAGATTACCTCAAAAGGTTAGCCTTGTGAATAACAATATGCTCTGCTCATAGCTACAAAAACACAGCAACAATGATTTAATCTTACCTTCAGCACCAGCATGGGCTGCATACAGGAAGGACAGAAGTTTGTTTGCTGCCTTCTGATAAAGCCCCACAACAGACTCATTCAGGGGGTCCTTGTTCTTGTCCAGCCAGCCAGCAATGTTGTAGTCCACAGTGCCAGCATAGTGCACCAGGGAGAAGTGGGCCTCAGCTTTTCCTTTGGCTGGTCTTGGCTTTTGGAAAGCATTGCATTTGCCAAGATGCTGGTCATACAACTTGTTCTTGAAAGATGTGTCTGAGGCCTTGGGGAACATGCACTCCTCTTCAAGGATGGAGAAGATGCCCATTGGCTGTTGGTGACAGATTTTCATATCACTTCAATAGTACTTGTATAAATGGTTGTTGACTTAACCAATGAATATGTGCATGTCCTCATATTTCAGGAACATTGTCATAGCACACACTCCTTTGTATAATCTGCAGTCATGGCCTGGTGGTTAGGGAACTGGTCTTGTGACCGGAGGGTCGTGGGTTTGATTCCCAGGCCTGAGGCCATGACTGAGGTGCCCTTGAACAAGGCACCTAACCTCAACTGCTCCCCGGGCGCCAGGCTAGAGCTGCCCACCGCTCTGGGCACGTGTGATCCACAGCCCCCTAGTAATCACTAGTGTGTGTGTGTGTTCTAACTGCACAGATGGGAGGTGGAGGACAAATTTAGATTGCGGTGTAAAATCACAATTGACAAAATATGGCACATTTACAGTTTAACAGTAAATCTGAGTCTTAGTATTGCAAGTCTTGGTCTTTTCACCCCGTACCTTCTCAATAAGCTCAATGCAGGCAGCCAGGTCCATACCAAAGTCAATGAACTCCCATTCAATTCCTTCTTTCTTGTACTCCTCTTGTTCCAGCACAAACATGTGGTGGTTGAAGAACTGTTGCAGTTTCTCATTTGTAAAGTTAATGCAGAGCTGCTCCAAGGTGTTGAACTGTTTTAAAGCATGGATGTTAATATTAATGTACTTACTGTTACACTTTAAATATATTATGAAATGCTAAGTGTAAAATCGACATATACTTACATCAAAGATCTCAAATCCAGCGATGTCCAACACACCAATGAAGAACTGCCTTTGCTGCTTTGTGTCCAACATCTCATTGATTCGGATGACCATCCACAAGAACATTTTCTCATAGATAGACTTGCAAAGAGCGCTGACAGAATTATTGACCTGGAAAATTCATACATAGACTTTTGATCTGTAGCAGGTTATTAAAAAAGTATCTCTGATGTTGGGAAATATTACATTACCTGTGGTACAGTTTGGCCTTTGGTCACAAACTCATTTCCAACCTTCACTCTGGGGTAGCACAAAGCTTTCAGCATGTCAGCTGAGTTCAGGCCCAGGAGGTAGGCGATTTTATCAGCCACTGAATTGTAAAAAGTAATAGTGATATTCATTAAATCAATTGCTTATGTATGTTACTTATAATGGAATTGAACAAATCTGGTGAAGAGTTGTGATATTTACCCTCAGTGCCATCAGGCTCAGCCTGCTCCTCTCTCTGCTTCTGCTTGAACTTCATGTTCCCATGGTGCATCACAGCTCCAGTCAACTTGTAGATGCCTATTTTCTCTTCAGCACTGAAGCCCAAAATGTCAATAGAAGTCTGTGTTTAAAGAGAAGAGGAAGGACAAATGAAGATGTATTTTTTTTATTTGTCACTTAAGCTCTGTGAAGTTATACTTACATCTGTAGCAATGAACTCTTCCACGTCATTGATGCTCTTGACTGTGATTTCACCCTGGCTGATCATAGGGTAGTCATAAGGGTTGGTGGTGATGAGCAGTGCCTCTGTGTGGATGTGAAAAATTTACATTTGGATACAAGTGTTAGTGTAAATAATGCAACAAAATTGATAGTGAATAGGAATTAGTAGTTCATACCAAGCAGCTCTGGTTTGTGTCCTGTCATGAGCTGGTAGAAGATGTGGTAGCTCCTCTCAGCAGACAGCTGGAAAGTGACTCTCGACTTCTCCAGTAGATCTGTTCATATATTTGTATTAGTTTTTCTTTATCAATGTGCTTCATGGAGAAACCCTATGGCTGTGTTCGAAATAGCTTACTACATACTGGATACTGCATAGTGCACTCAGTATATACTGGATAGTGCATACTGGTCCTCGTAGTATGCAGTACAGTTTCCAATATATATGACAAAAGCAAAGCATACTACGGGGTCACGTGAACATAGCGTTGCATGATGGGATGCAGTACACCATAAAGATAGCTCTGATTTCATACTGTAATATTTTGCGGAAGTAGTATGTCATCTGGGGATGTTTCGCATCTTCTTCTTCTTCTTTTGGCAGTTCTCGTTTAGGGTTCGCCACAGCAGATCAAACTCCTCCATCTGGCCCTGTCCTGAGTGTCCTCCACTGACACACCAGCCACTCTCATATCCTCTACCACTGCATCCATAAACCTCCTCTTAGGACTACCTCTCCTCCTCTTGCCTGGAAGTTCCATCCTCAAGACCCTCCTACCAATATACCCCTCCTCCCTTCTCTGTACATGTCCAAACCATCTCAATCTCGCTTCTCTAACTTTATCTCCAAAACATGCTACATGTGCTGATCCTCTAATAAACTCATTTCTGATCCTATCCTTCCTCGTCACTCCAAATGAGAATCTCAACATCTTCATCTCAGACACCTCCATCTCCCTCACCTGTCTCTTTGTCAGTGCCACTGTCTCCAGTCCATACAACATAGCAGGTCTCACTACTGTCCTATAGATCTTTCCTTTGATTCTAGACGACACCCTTCTATCACAGATCACCCCAGACACTTTATGCCATCCACCCACCCCCACCACTGGCGATTGATCGATTGCACCCCCCCCGGTATATGTCCTGGCACCGGCCCTGGTTTGCCCTCTCATCCACACACATGTACTCCTGCTCACTACTTTCATTCCCCTGCTTTCCAAAGCATATCTCCATCTGATATCCAATCATCCAATGATGCGGATGTTTCGCATACTGGACAAATTATTTTTATTCGCATACTGCATACTGGATACTGATGTGGTGCCCAAGCTGTTCACCAGTAGTATGTAGTAGGCTATTTTGAACACAGCCAATATCTTCACAACTGTGCTATTGAAAAGATTGTGCATGTATGTAATATGTTGTTTAATCATGTTATATAAAAATGTATGTTTATTTCTTGCCACTTAATACATGACATAACGGTATAAAAGGATGCACTCATTATGACTGAAACTTACATGTTTCAATATCAGCTGATGCCAGCTTTCCAGTTTGTCCAAAATGAATTCTGATGAATTTACCCTGGAAATTCAAAAAAATGTTTTGTAGTTGTCTGTATATATTTTTAAAGTTACCTATTAATTACACTCCATTAGAATTTTGGACACTGGTGTAATGTACTTACAAAACGAGAGGAGTTGTCATTTCTCACAGTTTTGGCATTACCATAAGCTTCCAGCAGGGGGTTGGCTGCTACAATTTGGTCCTCCAGCGACCCCTAGACACACAGGAATTTATAAAAGGCCTCTGAGCAGGACTTTATTCTTCATACATACTTAATTCTTCAATACCAGGTCAGTTACCTGCATTTTGCCAGGAACAGGCTCTGCCTTCTTCGCTCCACTAGTCATGCCAACCATCGCAAAGTACTGGATGACACGTTTGGTGTTCACAGTCTTTCCTGCACCAGATTCTCCACTGGAGATAGAATCAGTCTATCATTTAGATTTCTATACAAAAAAGTCTATACTTTTCAACTTTATAGTGAGTCAACACTTACGTAATCAGGACAGACTGGTTTTCACGATCTGTAGAAATAATGAGCATTTCTTAGTTGTGTTATTGCATTCAGTTTTACATTTAATACATATAACCTTTTATTCACTCTTTGCTAAACAGATATTAACCAAACTTTTGCTCAGGTACTTTATGTTCATGTTTATATCAGAAACAATGTTAAAATTGCAAATAAACCTGAATGCTGTTCTTCTACAAAGGTACTGAACCATATCCTAGCAGTCATTATGAACTGATTACCAGTTACTTAAGTTATCAATTTTGTCAGTTGTGATTTTCACCCATTCGGAATTGTCCTCTTTCTTTAACCCATCTGTGCAGTGAGAACACATCCAGAGTGGTGGGCAGCTGTTAACTAGTTAGGGTTAAATGTCTTTTCTCAAGTCATAGCGTAGTTAGAAATCGACCCTACGATCATCTGATGACAAGGTTCGCTCCCCTACCACTAGACCATGGCTGCCCCTCATGCAATGTAATTCCTTAAGCAATGTAAATCTTTAACAAAAAAATTGTTATTGAACAGTGTCATACCAGTGAGCATGAACTGATAGCCGTTATCAGAGATGGAGAAGATGTGGGGCGGGGCTTCAATCCTCTTTTTGCCTCTGTATCCAGCCACAACAACTGCATCATATACTGGGAGCCACTTGTAGGGGTTCACAGTGACGCAGAACAACCCTGAGTAGGTCTACAGGAGAGTCCAGAGAAATGGTCCTACTGTCATGACAATATACTCTTTCACATTCATTCTCCATAATTTTGTCACAATAATATACTCTTTAATATTTATTTGCAAAAGCTATGATCCTTTGTTAAGCTTACATAGATCATCCATGCTGCGTAGCGCTCTTTGAGGTTAAACAGCACAGCAGGTTCGTTGAGGTGGGTCATCATGGCCATGTCCTCCATTTTGTCATATTTGGGAGGGTTCATGGGAAAGACTTCATCCTCCTTCACTGTGAGCTTCTGTGAAAGGATAACATTAAAGGTCTGCATAACAGTAGCTTCTTCTGAAATTACTAGCTCTGTTGTCCCTGTATGAGTTTCTGCACTTGACTGCACATTTTTTTATATATTAATTAAACACATCTTTATACAACTCAGCAATTACATTAACAAGCCAAGATGCATCTAGAACTACTCATGCCATCAGTTTTCTTTCCACTTACTTGGCCACACAGCGTTTCAACAGTGGCTTTGCCTCCCTCTTTACTCTTTAGTGTACCCTTGAGGTACATCTCCTTGGGCTCACACACAAACACTGCTGTTTTGGCATCAAAAGGTTTGTTCTGGGCCTCAATCCTCTCCTTCTCTGGCTTGCGGAGGTAAATGGCCGCCGGCCCAAAACACTCCATCTCTGCATCCCCCATGGTGGTGTTTTCCTGTGGAGTCAAATCGTGCACTTGTCATTCATAATATGTTACATTTTAAATATTTCACATAGCATCTATGATTTTCATGCACAAAAGTTTATATGTAACATTTTACCTAGAGACAGTGGCAGGCAGAAATAGGCTGGTAGTTCGTGGGCACTGAAAAATAAGCAAAGGACCAATTATAGCAGTTAGTGCATCAGTATGAAATTTGAATCAAATTAACCTTATTCAAGAATTCTATAAATCATCAATTGTTAATCAGCAACAAGAACACCAAAATACTCTCACCTTGCAGGGTGTCTGGGGTAGTCTTAGTGCTTGGGGAAGCTCTTATATAGTACTATTACTGTTCACTCAGCAGAAGTATTAAGCTATATTTGGTCTTGGATTCTGACCTAATGTGTTTCCTCCAATCATTTCTGAGGCGCTCATGCCACATAAAACCATTTAATGATTTAATGGGTGTTCTGTAGATAGGGCTCTGCCCTTCAGATTTCAAATACTCATGGTTATCAGTCGATGTTGCTGTTTTATTTACATTTTAAAAGATTTTTAGAACAACTTTCACCCTTATGACATTTGTGACAGTTTCTGATATAATTTCAGTGTCACCAGAAGTACGTTTTAAAGTTTGTTCATTTGACATTCTCAACAATCATCAGGTTTTTAGGTCTCATCCTATGCCCAAAACATTCTTCATTGTAACCTGCAATTACTCCCTTCATTTCTCCCATAGGGGATATCCATGTCTACATAATTTGAATAGGTTCTTGGATTACTGCTAAAGTTTATGAATATACACATAAAAAACAGAAAGCACTGACTAACCCAGATAGCATACTGAGATCTCCAATTTAGCCAACTGCTTACTCAAGCAGAGTATCAAGTGGAAAATAAACTAATGATGTATTGCCTATACAAGATTATAAAATACCCTTGGCAGATGATTACTAGGTAATTAAAGTTCAGATGACACTGCTTGGGATGCACTGGTTTCATAAACTGAATACTGAAATAGAATATCATAGCATAATCTTCTTATTAGGAATTAGTGCAAATATAGATGGCAATTCCCATGTTGTCAGAGGTCAGGAATTTTAGCCTTCTGACAGCAGTATAAAAGTTTAGTCAGATCCCCAAAGAGTTTTCCAGATGCAGGAAAAAAGCAGTCTGAGAAGTAAGTCACTTGCCTTGTATATTATTTTGCATGGCTTATGCTACTTCAGTCACATTTAGTTACACTCCCATTTGTAAACTGTGACTTTAGCAAATTCGTGGGGAAAAGCTGGCAAATTTTAAGACATTCCTATAAAAAAATCTGTACCACTAGTTTATAGGAATACATTGCTTTATGAAATAATGATCAATTTATCTTTTTTTTTAACTTTATAAACTTCAAATGTACACAGTATTTAAACACGTTTTCGTGTTTGTGATGTTTAGTGATATTTGAGTGTGTTCTTTATCACCCAAGTTTTCGCTCTAGGCTGCAAATGGTGGTCACATATGCCTGAAACAGTGTTGTAACATTTTGTTCAAATGAGTGCATAATAATTTGCCTCATTTATTTTTAGAGCCCTGCACCATTACCTTTTAGATGGTTATTTAATTCATGGTGTGTTCAAGTCCTGTCAGTAACAATCAGTGTTGTTGGACACTATAACTCCTGCATAGGCATGATAGTTGAATGAACTGGAAGTTCTAATTAAATCTGCATGCCAAATGGGGCCAGCCGCATTATTTTAGGTGGCCCGCGACAGCTTAAAAAGCCTAATTGTCAAAAAAAAAAAAGTCAAATGCGTGCAGTGACCAAAAATTACATTTCCCAGAATTATGTACCCGTGAAGTGACGGCATCTCGATACTGCAGTGTTTCCACATCGATGCGATTTTCCCATTAAGTGTAATTGAGAAATACAAATAATGATCCCAAAATTTCTAGGAAGAGAAAAATAGATCCAGATGGAAGGGTGTTTTAAGAAAGATTGGAAACCGAATATATATTTGTGCTTCATGGTGTACAATCTACATCGGCATTTTTAGGCCAAACATGGAACTAAGTAGTCTATACCAAAATTAGGCATCAAGAAAAACAACAAATTGCCAAAGAGCGGCAGTAAAAGCTAGCTTTTGTTGTGTCCCTTTTTCAGAGGGAGCATTTTTGAAACACAATTGCTATTTTCACAGTTATTTGATATTTCAAGTTTTGAACAAAGTATATGTGATATTTTTGATGTTATTTTTCTTTATTCACTTGAATGGTTTGATCGTTGATCGATGGAGTAATATAGGTTTTATAACTTAATAAATTAAAAGGATTTATTTTATAATAGAGCAACAAGCAACCCTAACACTAACAAGGACGATAACAAACAGGTGTGACACAGAACTGATTATCAGGAGTGGGAATGTGGCAAGGGAAAGACACGCATGTACACATTCAGACACAAACAAAGACAACTGCCTATGACACATCACATAGACTTGGGGAGGAGTTGAAGAGAAGGGGGCTGTGACACATGTGATAAGTGTTTTTGAATGCGTGTCATGTCTTTTGACTACCATCACAGCGGCATTATGAATAGAATGCAGCTGTGGAGTAAAAGTTTGGTGCATACTGTGTATTGATACTTTTCCTTAGTCCTTAAGTCTTCAAAATATGTCAGATTACACTCTATCATTGTGTTTCTAAAGGTTTTTAATTCCACATGTCATGACTTGTCTCACATGTTGGCAATTAGCTTAAATAAAAACACCTTTTGTAGAATTTCCTTAATTATGAGGCAAGATCAAAAATGTGGCGGCCATGGCAGGATCTTCACTCTTGTGAGAGATTGTTTCTCTTTATTCTCATCATATGCTCCTGACCTTGCTATTAGAAATACTCTTCTACATCTGTAGTCATAACTGTGACTTTTAATGTTGCAGTTCATCTACAACCAAACTGATTACATCGAGGCCCACAAGGTTGCATGCATGACTTGGCTTCTTGCTTTTCCTGAGCTGTTTTTGGATGCTCTGTGTATGAGAGTTTGTGTGGCATTTTCAGTGTAAGGTCTTTGTAATATGTATTTTGCCAATGGGTTAAATAAAGTTGTGTTGAACATTCATACAATACTACACAATATAAGCAATACATACAAAATATAGACCAAATTGTATAGATATACAGATATAGTGGAATATAGTGCCGCAGTACAAAGTAGCTCTGCATGTGTGCTAGACAAAACATGCTATATACTCTATATATGCTGGTAATTCATATAATTAGCACCAAGTCTCTATTGCATCTACCTTTGGAGTCCCTTTCCAGATTTTTCATTATGTAATTGATGCATATGTGATTCATTGGTAGTCAGGGGAATTTAGAGGTAAAAGCCATACAAATAGGTCTAAATCTGAAGTACTATTCCTACTATTTTTCTTTTTTACGATACATTTTGTCTTGTCTTTCTTTACAAATAAATTGTAACAGTACTGTGCGCACACACGCCTGTCTCCTCCCAGATCCTTGTACAGTCCACTGTTCAGTGTGCCTGTGTTTCATGGGTGTTTGTAGTTTGGCCACGCCAATTGTTATCTTTCCCTATGTTATTGTGTTTCACCTGTCTCCTTTTTTCTCCTCATTAATATATGTATATAAACCTCTGAAGTTTGCCCTCTGTAGTCCGTTTATTAAATGTTCTGTGAGACACCACTGTCTCAGCTTCCTATTCCTCACTCACCATGACATTTATAATCAATGTTTTTACTGATTAGAGGTTTGTACTATGCATTCAAATCAGGCATTCACATATCTACTTTCAGCATTCAATTATACATGAACAGCTGCAGGATGTTTGTGTTTTTATATGCCACAAAAAGCTGTTTTTATGAGCATGTAAGCACTTCACCACATGTTGTAGGTGTTAGTTTCTTCATGAGTAAGTCTGCTATACAGTGTGTTTTGACCAGGTGAATAAAATGCAAACACTGTAGTAACTTTGCAGTTTTATTTTATTGCACTTGTGCATGAACATTTCACAGTACATACATGATTTTATTGCTTGGTGGGGTCCAAAATGGTCTTTGTCTCTTATTCCTCTTTGGCCTATAATGAATAAATGTATTGTTAGCACTACTTGTACTAATACTACTAGTTCAGAAGAAAAGTGGTATGTCTCTGCATGTTAATGGTAAATTGCATAACAAAATTTGTTGTTTAATTTACCTTTCCAGCATCTCTGCTCTTGGCTCTGAGCTTGTTGACCTGGGACTCAGCAATGTCAGCACGCTCCTGGGCTTCTTCCATCTCATGTTGCACCTTCCTGTACCTGGACAGGTGAGTGTTGGCCTGCTCCTCCTGGTAAAGAATCAGATATGACCCCAGTTAGAGCTGGTGATATGGTATAAAATATTGATTGATATTATCAGGGGGCAATTAAATGTAATGCTGTGCATATACTAAATGCACAGTGCATGTTGCCCAGGGGCAAACGTACAGCTTCCTCAGCCTGTCTCTTGTAGGCCTTCACTTTCAACTGCAGCTTGTCCACAAGATCCTGCAGTCTGATCACATTCTTCTTGTCCTCCTCAGTCTGCAGAGATTAGCTGTGATTTAGATTTTATTTGATTTGTACGGAAACATGGTCTGTGTATTTACTGAGTTCATGCAGTACCTGATAGGTCAGCTCCTTTACTCTCCTTTCATATTTGCGGACTCCTTTAACAGCATCACCACTACGTCTCTGCTCAGCCTCAACCTCAGTCTCCAACTCACGCACCTATGGATCATATTTCATGCATACAATTTGAATTAGTAAACAAAACTACAGAAAACATTTTTTACTAAATATAAAGAGTGTAACATACTCTAGACTCCAGTTTCTGGAGCTGCTTCTTTCCACCCTTCATGGCAAGACTCTCAGCCTCATCCAGACGGTGCTGCAGATCTTTGACCGTGACCTCAAGGTTCTTCTTCATCCTCTCCAGATGAGCACTGGTGTCCTGCTCTTTCTTCAGCTCCTCTGCCATCATGGCAGCCTAGTGTGTGAGCCATGTCATGAGTTTTAGTTTTTATGTAGTGAGCCACATTCATACAAAATTTGAAGGCATATATGAATTATGTAAATGGTTATCATTCATAGTTTGAGTGGGTAAAACAGTGTGGGTATTTAACACTCACATCAGTAATTGCTTTCTTGGCCTTATCCTCAGCATTTCTTGCCTCCTGGACTGTGTCATCCACCTCACCTTGGATCTGCACCAGGTCAGCTTCAAGCTTCTTTTTGGTGTTTATTAGACTGGTATTCTATTGACAGGCAAAACAAAAAAGCCATTATAACTGGTTACCAGCTACCTTCAAAGGAGCTCCAGTGTTTCAAGCTGAAATAACCAACCTGAGAGTGCAGCAGTGCCACACGCTCACTGGCATCAACCAGCTCCTGTTCAGCCACTTTGCGTCCTCTCTCTGTCTGTTCCAGCCCAGATCTCAGCTCCTCAATCTCTGCTAGCATCAGATTATTCCTGCGCTCCACCATGGCAACCTGTTCCTTCATGTCTTCTTGTCCTCTGACAGCCTCATCAAGGTGGAGTTGGGCATCCTGATGTTTAAAGGGATTAGGGCTGTAATTATGACCCAATAATGACTCAAGCTACATTCACTGGGCAACCCCCCAATACAACAAAGTCCTACCTTGAGTTGTCCCTGGACGTTCCTGAGCTGTTTCTGAGCCTCAGCAGCCTGGCGATTGGCATGGCTCAGCTGAATCTCCATCTCATTCAGGTCTCCCTCCATCTTCTTCTTGATTCTGAGGGCATCGTTCCTGCTCCTAACCTCAGAGTCCAGAGTGCTCTGCATGGACTCAATAACCCTCTGGCTGTTCCTCTTGATCTGTTCAATCTCCTCATCCTTCTCAGCGAGTTTCCTGTCAATCTCACCCTTAACTTGACCAAGCTCAAGCTGAACACGAAGAATCTTGGACTCTTCATGTTCGAGTGTGCCCTGAGTAATGATATTGGTTGTATTAAGGAATGTAGGACAGACATTTACATTTACGGCATTTGGCAGACGCCCTTATCCAGAGTGACTTACATTTTTATCTCATTTTTATACAAATGAGCAATTGAGGGTTAAGGGCCTTGCTCAGGGGCACTATAACCCTCCGGTCACAAGACCAGTTCCCTAACCACCAGGCCATGACAGACCTAATCCTGCTTCCAAATATGGTATCATTATGTAGGCTTATACCTCTGCTTCCTCAAGAGCAGTCTGGATTTCCGATTTCTCAGTCTCCACTGTCTTCTTTGCTTTCTCCAACTCATGGATGGTCTTTCCAGTCTCCCCGATCTGTTCAGTGAGGTCAGAGATCTCCTCTGAGGAGAAAATAGTTCAGTTAAAAAAAGTTCAGTTAAATGTGCTTGCTTATACACTTCTTTTGAGTGTTCTTGTCGTTTAAACAAGTGTCCTTGTAACATACGTTGCAGATTCTTGTTCTCTCTTTTCAGAGTCTCCAGCTGGTCTAGAGCTTCCTCATATGAGTTCTTCATCTTAAAGAGCTCAGTGCTGAGAGAGCGAGCCTCTTTCTGAGCTCCTTCCAGTTCAGCCTGGCCTTCCTCATACTTCTGCTTCCACTCTGCCAAGACCTGAAATGTAGAGGGAACATCAGATATTATTTCATATTCATTCTTACCATGATAACAGTTTCATATTTCATAGACCATTTTCGATGGCAGATATTTGACCTTATCAAAGTTCCTCTGTTTTTTATCCAGGTTGCCAGCTAATGCATTGGCTCTCTCAACATCGATCATAAGGTCCTCTACTTCACCCTGTAGTCTTTGCTTGGTTTTCTCCAGAGAAGCACATTTAGAGTTCACTGCTTCAATAGATTCCTCTGCATCTTGGAGACGCTGGGCGAGTTTTTTCCTATGGAAATTTTGATGGTTATTACATGCTTTTCTAAAAAGGTTTGATCATTAGGTCAGTTTTGCAGTCTCTGTAGTGTAGTGTACTGTGAATTTAATTCAATTACTTGGCCTCCTCAAGCTCCTCAGTACGTTGGATGGCATCGGTCTCATATTTGGTTCTCCACTGAGCCACCTCACTGTTGGCCTTGGACATTCCACGCTGGAGTTCAGCTTTGGCCTCCTGCTCTTCCTCAAACTGCTCTCTGAGCAGGTCACAGTCATGACGAGCTGATTGGACAGCATGAGCCAGGGCATTCTTGGCCTAGCAAATGTCAGTGTACTTGTTACTGGATTGCTGCTCAGTTGTGAAAAGAATGTATTCCAATGGTATTTAGTAATGTAGTCCTAATAGTACCTTTACTTCCTCTTCAATTTGTCTCTTGAGCTCTTCAATCTGCTGTGTGTATGCTTGTTTTCCCCGAGTTAACTGGGAAACAAGTGCTTCCTTCTCCTCCAACTGACGGCTAAATTCACCTTTAAAAAGAGGTCATTCTAGTTACATTAGTCAAGCAAATCAACATTTTAATCTCTTGATTTGCTTTGACTAGTTACCATTCTCAGTCTGAAGTCGTGCTCTTTGTGCACTGATGTCATTCAGTTGACGGACATGTTCATCGCTTTTAGCTTTAATTTCACTCAGTTGATCTTCAAGGGTACGACACATCTTCTCTAGATTTGCCTAGAAAAATATACATGACAATAAAGTACAAACAGGTAAGTTGTGTAAATATTTAAATTTCCACCACAATTGTTATCTTCAAGTGAAGCTAAATACGTAGGTACACCAGAGGACAAAACATTTATATATGTAAAGTTTTTTCAATATTTCACGCCCATTTGGATTTGTCATGTGGATAAAGCAGAACTTTTTGGATGAATCAGAATGTTATTTTCTAAACACAATTTTTGTTTGTCTTAATGTGAATTAAAAACACCTTTGATTTGGCAACAGCCTCCATGTTACTGGACAGGTCATCAATCTCCATTTTATATTCACTCTTCTCCTTCTCCAGCTTCTGTTTGACCCTCTGAAGGTTGTCGATCTGCTCTCCAAGCTCAGCAACACTGTCAGCTTGTTTCTTGCGGAGGGCAGCAGCTGTAGCTTCATGCTGCAGAGTGGACTCTTCCAGATCACGACGCAGCTTCTGGAACTCGGCCTCACGCTTCTTGTTCATCTCAATCTGAGCAGCAGTAGCACCACCAGCTTCCTCAAGCCTCTCACTGATCTCCTCAAGTTCTCTGGAGAGATCAGCTCTCTGCTTCTCAACTTTAGCACGAGCTGCACGCTCAGCCTCAATTTCCTCCTCCAGCTCCTCAATGCGAGCCTGAAAAATAAGTTTTTACATTTTAGAGATTTCTTTATTGCTGGATTATTTTTAATGAAATTCCATTATTTTGTATTGATGAATCACCTGGAGTTCTTTAATCTTCTTCTGTAGCTGGGCACCCATTGACTGTTCATCCTCTATCTTGCTCAACAATTGGCTTATTTCAAAGTCCTTCCTGTTATATTATGACAGTATGTGCAATAATTAGATACTTTCATTTTAAAACATGCAAAGTGATTAGATTAGGTGCCAGTTGTAATGTGAGGTGATTTGTACTTTTTGATC
Source organism: Brachyhypopomus gauderio (assembly GCF_052324685.1). NCBI lineage: Eukaryota > Metazoa > Chordata > Actinopteri > Gymnotiformes > Hypopomidae > Brachyhypopomus > Brachyhypopomus gauderio. Next base: position 21,168,618 of record NC_135211.1, on the reverse strand, counting down.
TTCTCATCAGACTGCTGCTTGTCATTCTCCAGATCCATTATGGACTCCTGGGCCAGTTTCAGGTCACCCTCAAGCTTCCTCTTTGCTCTCTCAAGGTCCATGCGAAGTTTCTTCTCTTGTTCCAGTGAGCCTTCAAGCTACATTTTATGGGAATCAGCGCAATTAGGATCATCACACCTGATATTTGCTGAAATATTCCAATATCATGAACATATACCACAGATTCTACTTTTTTAATTCTTACATCATCCACTTGTTGTTCAAGCTTGGTCTTGGCTTTGGTCAGAGTGTTGACTTTGTCTTCCTCTGCTTGGAGATCATCAAGGGTCTGCTGGTGTGATTCTTGAAGGGCTTTCTTCTCCTTAGTGAGCTTGGCAATGCTTTCATCCTGAGAGGCCATCTCCTCAGTCAAATTCTTGACCTGTGGAAAAGCATTTCAACACAATCTTTGTCGATGTGTAAAAGGGACAAAATACATAAGTAGTCATATAATTTATAAATTAATATGTAATATGTTCAAACCTTGTTCTCAGTGGCATGTTTCTCCTTCTCCACTTTAGCCAAGGTGAGCTCCAGATCATCAATGTCCTTCTTCAGCTCAGAACATTCATCCTCCAGTTTCCTCTTCTTGGCAGTCAGCTCGGCATTGATCTCCTCCTCATCCTCCAGCCTCTCATTTGTCTCTTTGAGTTTGGCCTCAAGCTGGATCTTGCTCTTGATCAGCCCTTCACATCTTTCTTCTGCATCAGCGAGGTTCTCTGTTTCCTGTTTAATGGAATATTATAGTAATTTTTTGCAAAGTCTGCAGAGACATATGTACTTGTCTGATGTACTTACAGATGTCACTTGCAGTTGTAGGTCATTTTTCTCCTGCAGAAGAGAAACCATCTTCTCCTCAAGCTCTTTCTTCTTGGCCAATGCCTTTGCCAGATCCTCCTTCATCTTCTCAAAATTTTCTTTCATGCTAGCCATTTCCTTCTCGGTCTCTGCAGTCTTCAGTAGAGGCTTGATCTTGAAGTACAGCTTCATCCATGGCCAGTGTTTCACATTCATGAATGAGCGGATGTTGTATTGGATAGAGTAGATGGACTCTCTAGAATTCAAATTGAACCAGTTAAGTTCCATTCGTATCTATTATGTTTTATTCATGTCAACATAAATATTTAATTTTGTGTTGTATATGATACCGCATATTCTATGCTCATATTCTTTACCTCCTTTCCATCATCTTTACAAACTCCCTCCTCATGAGGTAGCCTCGGCACAGAGCCTGAGTCATAGTCACTAAATTAGCCAGTTTCTCATCTCGCATCTCCTCAAGTGTACCCAGCAGTCCAGCTTTGAAGAACACCTTCCAAAATAATAATAATAATACATTTAAAATTTTAAATTAAAAGAATAAATAAAATATAATTAATAAAATATTAGTTAAAGCAAATAGGATGGTTTCAGTGCATTTACACTTAGTGAAGACTTAAATTATCTACACGTTCAAAAATAAATAATTTTATCTAGTTTTTATCTTTTTTCCTTACATTTCTACTACTGTCAGTTTTGAGAAGTGCTTATGAAATATGTATGAAAGGTATAAAAGAGGCATATTACAATATTACTCACAGAAAGGGAACTAAAAAAATTGAGAGCCATGTTTTAATTCACATTATTCTGCCACTATACTACACTGTTCAGTGAAACATGAAGCAGTATGTTTTTTTATGTATTGCTCTCATTCAGAGGAATAATAATAATGATGATCAAGATGATGGTTGTGATCACCTTTGTGTGTCCAAACTTGTACTGGGTGTGGTCCACATCAATGGAGCCCAAGAGTTTCTCTGAAGCTTTCTTGTTGTCAATGAACTGTCCCTCTGGGATGACACTGGCATTCAAGACTTTGTACCTGTTTATAAATCAATAGTGAAGTCTAAGTGGTAGCTTACTGTATTTATAACAATATTGAATTAATCACAGAATCTGGAATCCTGAAACTAAAGAAATTACCTTTGCTTGAAGTCAGCATAGAGGATTCTGCTGGGGAATCCCTTTCTGCAGATTCTGATACCCTCCAGCACACCATTACACCTCAGCTGGTGGATTACCAGGTAGTTCTCCATCAGACCTACAATGGCCATTGTAATATTACAATGTCTGCAGTAAAATTATAATTTATAGAAATCAGAAGAATACGGACCTGGAGTTTTGGACTCATTTGGAATCAAGCAACGCACAAAATGAGGGTGAGTGCTCCTCAAGTTGGTCATCAGCTTGCCCAAGTTCTCCTGTGGAGTTTGACATTGTCGTCCACTTATTTAAGATATAATTTGTTGCATAGATTAGTTTATGCATATTGCAATGCTTACTGCTGGCACAACTTTCCAAGGTGAATGTAGCCTTATGCATTTCAGATTTTTGTGTAAAATTGTTCTTACCCTGAACAGAGCAGACACAGTCTGGAATGAACCACCCTTCTTCTTACCAGCCTTCTTACCACCTTCAGCTGTTTGGTGAAGAGAGTTCAAAATAATTGTATTTTCTAATTAATTATGCATTTCAGACCAGAAGTAACATATTTACCACATGTCAACATGTCTTTTACAGTGCCATTTAGCATCTACTGACAGAGTGATTTCTTTAATATTGTTATTTTACATTGGTTAGTTATTATTATATTATATATTAGTATCCAAATATATAATTACATTTTATTTGGACTATAAAACACTAATATTTTCCCTCATGAGTACTTGTTTTTTAGTAAATCACAAAATGCAAAATGTATTTAAAATCACTGAGTGAAACTTAAAACTACTAATGTTGATTAGACAGGTCTCGTTCATTTACAGACTTCGTTTTTGCCTTCACTTGAATTGTTGAGATTACCTCAAATGGTTAACCTTTTCAGCCCAGCTCTTAGCTACAAAAACAGTAACAATGATTTAATCTTACCTTCAGCACCAGCATGGGCTGCATACAGGAAGGACAAAAGTTTGTTTGCTGCCTTTTGATAAAGCCCCACAACAGACTCATTCAGGGGGTCCTTGTTCTTGTCCAGCCACCCAATAATGTTGTAGTCCACAGTGCCAGCATAGTGCACCAGGGAGAAGTGGGCCTCAGCTTTGCCTTTGGCAGGTCTTGGCTTTTGGAAAGCATTGCATTTGCCAAGATGCTGGTCATACAACTTGTTCTTGAAAGATGTGTCTGAGGCCTTGGGGAACATGCACTCCTCTTCAAGGATGGAGAAGATGCCCATTGGCTGTTGGTGACAAATTTTGATATCACTTCAATAGTACTTGTATAAGTGGTTGTCTGACTTAACTAGTGAATGTGTGAATATCCTCATATTTCAGTAACGTTGTCATAGTACACACTCCTTTGTATAATCTGCAGTTTGTTTAACAGTAAATCTGAGTCTTAGTATTGCAAGTCTTGGTCTTTTCACCCCTTACCTTCTCAATAAGCCTTAGTGTGACTGACTAGTGAATGTCATGATATTTCAGGAACACTGGCATGGAAAATAATACATACTCCTATTTCTTTGTACATTCTGGAGTTTGTTTAACAGTCTTAATGTATTTGCACCCCTTACCTTTTCAATAAGCTCAATGCAGGCAGCCAGGTCCATACCAAAATCAATGAACTCCCAGTCAATTCCTTCTTTCTTGTACTCCTCTTGTTCCAGCACAAACATGTGGTGGTTGAAGAACTGTTGCAGTTTCTCATTTGTGAAGTTAATGCAGAGCTGCTCCAAGGTGTTGAACTGTTTTAGAACATGGATGTTAATGCACTTTCTGTTACACTGTGAATATATTATATAATGCAGAGTGTAAAATCAACATAGATTTACATCAAAGATCTCAAATCCAGCGATGTCCAAAACACCAATGAAGAACTGCCTTTGTTGCTTTGTGTCCAACATCTCATTGATTCGGATGACCATCCACAAGAACATTTTCTCATAGATAGACTTGCAAAGAGCGCTGACTGCATTATTGACCTGCAAAATTTATACAGAGATTTGGTCCTCTGTTCAGAATTCTAACATTATTTCCTCCGGTTAATATTAACCCATTACCTGTGGTACAGTTTGGCCTTTGGTCACAAACTCATTTCCGACCTTCACTCTGGGGTAGCACAAAGCTTTCAGCATGTCAGCTGAGTTCAGGCCCAGGAGGTAGGCGATTTTATCAGCCACTGAATAAAAAGTGATAGTGATATTGATTCAACTAAATGCTTATATATGTTACTTATAATAGAATTGAACAAATCTGGTAATGTGTTGTGATATTTACCCTCAGTGCCATCAGGCTCAGCCTGCTCCTCTCTCTGCTTCTGCTTGAACTTCATGTTCCCATGGTGCATCACAGCACCAGTCAACTTGTAGATACCCATTTTCTCTTCAGCACTGAAGCCCAAAATGTCAATAGAAGTCTGTGTTTGAAGAGAAAGGAGAAATGAAGATGCTGCTTTAAAAAAATATATCACTTAAGCTCTTAGAAGTTCTACTTACATCTGTGGCAATGAACTCTTCTATGTCATTGATGCTCTTGACTGTGATTTCACCCTGGCTGATCATAGGGTAGTCATAAGGGTTGGTGGTGATGAGCAGTGCCTCTGTGTGGACATGAAAAATTTGGATATGTGTTAGTGTAAACAATACAACAACATTGATAGCAAATAGGAATTAGTAGTTCATACCAAGCAGCTCTGGTTTGTGTCCAGTCATGAGCTGGTAGAAGATGTGGTAGCTCCTCTCAGCAGACAGCTGGAAAGTGACTCTTGACTTCTCCAGTAGATCTGTTCATATATTTGTATTAGTTTTTCTTTATCAATGTGTTTCATGGAGAAAATCAATATCTTCACAACTGTGCTTTTGAAGAGATTGTTGATGTATGTGATATGTTGTTTAACCATGTTATCTTAAATTTAGTTTATTTCTTGCCCTTGTTTGATGAACTCATACATGACATGATGATATAAAAGGATGCATTCATTATCAGACTGAAACTTACAGGTTTCAATATCAGCTGATGCCAGCTTTCCAGATTGTCCAAAATGAATTCTGATGAATTTACCCTGGAAATTAAAAAATGTTTTGTATTCCACAGTATATATATTTTTAGTCCTGTCTCTTTTTTGTTTGATACACTCTATTACATCTTTTAAAAATGGTGTAATGTACTTACAAAACGAGAGGAGTTGTCATTTCTCACAGTTTTGGCATTACCATAAGCTTCCAGCAGGGGGTTGGCTGCTACAATTTGGTCCTCCAGCGACCCCTAGAGACACAGGCAGGAATATATAAAAGGCCTCTGAGCAGGTCTTAATTCTTCATACATAATACCAGGTCAGTTACCTGCATTTTGCCAGCAACAGGTTCTGCCTTCTTTGCTCCACTAGTCATGCCAACCATTGCAAAGTACTGGATGACACGTTTGGTGTTCACAGTCTTTCCTGCACCAGATTCTCCACTAGAGATAGAATTAGTGTATCATTTATAATGTACAATTCTATACAAAAAAGTCCATACTTTAGAATGCTTTATAGTGCACCAGATTCTCGATTGGAGTTTGAATCAGTTTATCATTTAGAAGATATAATTCTGTATAAAAAAGTCTATACTTTAGAATTCTTAATTTTATCTCAGCTATTAATTCTTAATGTTTCTGAAGATTTTAGGCATTGATTCAAAACTTTATATATATATTCTATTACTCTTGTCATACATACATTAATACATTCATAATAATGTATATATATTAGGACAATGTATTAAAATAGACTGATATTATTGAGAGTATTACAATTTCTGAGAGGCAATAACTTCATGTGCTTGCATATGTCCAATTGTATGTTGTGGAATCAATATATGCATTAAATATGGATCATAGGAGCTGGTGTTAATGGGAAATCACAGCTTCGTTCAAACGTTAAGCCTACATGGTTTTTAGGAAACAAATTTTAAAAAGCTTTAACTGATGTAAATAATGTAAATTATAATGAAAGTTGTGGTGAGTTTGAACTTACGTGATCAGGACAGACTGGTTTTCACGGTCTAATGTAAATGAGAAATGTAAAATGTAGTCCATCTTTCAGTTACAGATTTTATACAGAGATCATTTTGTACTCTCTCTGTGAGACTGAGACTGACAACAGATTTACTCAAGCAATCAAAATCTGTTAACAAAAACAATAAAAAAATAATAAATCAAAGTACTTAAAAAACATTGAACAGTGTCATACCAGTGAGCATGAACTGATAGCCGTTATCAGAGATGGAGAAGATGTGGGGCGGGGCTTCAATTCTCTTTTTGCCTCTGTATCCAGACACAACAACTGCATCATATACTGGGAGCCACTTGTAGGGGTTCACAGTGACGCAGAACAACCCTGAGTAGGTCTACAGGAGAATCCAGAGAAATGGTCCTACTGTCATGACAATATACTCTTTCACATTCATTCTCCATAATCTTGTCACAATAATATACTCTTTAATATTTATTTGCAAAAGCTATGATCCTTTGTTAAGCTTACATAGATCATCCATGCTGCGTAGCGCTCTTTGAGGTTAAACAGCACAGCAGGTTCGTTGAGGTGGGTCATCATGGCCATGTCCTCCATTTTGTCATATTTGGGAGGGTTCATGGGAAAGACTTCATCCTCCTTCACTGTGAGCTTCTGTGAAAGGATAACATTAAAGGTCTGCATAACAGTAGCTTCTTCTGAAATTACTAGATCTGTTGTCCCTGTATGAGTTTCTGCACATGACTGCATATTTTTTCATATATTAATTAAACACATCTTTATACAACTCAGCAATTACATTAACAAGCCAAGATGCATCTAGAACTACTCATGCCATCAGTTTTCTTTCCACTTACTTGGCCACACAGCGTTTCAACAGTGGCTTTGCCTCCCTCTTTACTCTTTAGTGTACCCTTGAGGTACATCTCCTTGGGCTCACACACAAACACTGCTGTTTTGGCATCAAAAGGTTTGTTCTGGGCCTCAATCCTCTCCTTCTCTGGCTTGCGCAGGTAAATGGCCGCCGGCCCAAAACACTCCATTTCTCCATCCCCCATGGTGATGTTTTACTACGGAGTAAAATCATAGAGTTGTTATATTTCATATTTTATTACATTTTCAATATACTATTTGACTGTCATGCCTAAATGTTATTTGCAACCCCTTACTTTGATCTCAGATCTAGAAAACGGGAAGCAAAAATGAGTTGGCAGCTTGTGGACACTGAAAAAGAAAGTTAAAAAAGCTTTAGCAGATTGCATGTGAAAGTAAAATTATAATCAAGTAAATTATTAGCCTTAATCAACAAATATAGTTCTTAAACTACATTTTATTCAGCAACAGCTACACCAAAATTCTCTCACCTTGCAGGGTGCTCTACGTAGTACTAGTGCTTGGGGAAGCCTCTTATATAGAATGATTACTGTTTACTAAGCAGAAGTATCAAGCTATGTTTGGTAATAGATTCTTGCCCTGTGTATCCCTAATTGGCAATCATCATGATGTGCTCATGTATCATATCATGTACTGTGAATATAGGTGTTTTATAGTTTGAGCACTGCGGTAACTAATTATATAAACCTTTAAACAGAAGAGTTTTTGTTATTTTGATGTAAACAAAATGGGGCATCCTCTTCGTAGACCAGTATTTTATTAATAAATAAACAATTTGGTTACTTTCAATCAATTTTAAAATACATTTACTGCTTTTGTTTTTGTTTGTTTTTATGTCAATGAAGATTTCAATGTTTCATGTGTGATAGCTTGGTGATTTAATGGGTAAGTCATTTAAAGCACATGTTAGTCTTGTTTGGTCTGCAAACCTTAAGCGATTCTAAAGTCAAAAATAAAAATATTTTTTGAAAGTTCTTTGGTACTTAATACAAACTAAATTTGCACACATAGTGTCATTGGTGTTTTGTTGCATGTACATATTTCATTCAACTTTTTCATTCTATACCCTTTCAATTGAAATATTTATTTGTTATTTTAAGACAAGTCCAGACATTTAAAATCAATCTTAACATTTTCATTTCAATAATGACAAAACGTGCCAGTTCACATTCCTCTTCACATTTATAACTTAAATAATGTAATACATCATTTGTGTGTTACAGCTCTCTCATTAGACACCCACAGTTACAGCATTTGCATTACACTTTTTTACATTTCCTAATCAAATTTATTAATTTACATTTATACAAAGACTAGAATAAACTAACACTACCAAATTAGTTATAGTCTAGCTAAGCCAAATGCAATCAGAGTATCAAATGAAAATGAATCCATTGAGTTATTAATAGGGCCAGATTTTAAAGTGTACTTCAAAATGAAAATTTATATGCCTTTGGCAGATGATGCAGTAAAGCTGAGATGGTAGTGCTTACCATATACTTGATTCATAAATTATATACTGAAATACAATATCACAGCATTTATTCATATTAGGAATCAGTGCAAATATAGAAGCTATCTCTACCTAGGGTTAGCCTAACCCTAACCCTGTCAGACGTCAGCCTATGAAGGCAGTATAAAAGACTTTAGCCAGGTCCCCAAAGAGTTTTCTACATATTTATAAAGGGCAGTCTTTAAAGTAAGTCTCACTGTTTTGTTTCCTTCCCATAATTAATTTGTAGACTTACTTTAGATATTTCAAAAGTGCACTGTTTTTTTACTGGTTGTGACTGGCAATTTTATATTGGTACCTTGGAAACAGCTTTGAAGCAGCTTTTCCAAATGCTTAGTTAATTTTGGCAAATTTAGTCTTGCCTTGTAATGTAGATTTATAATATTGTAATATTGCAATATTGTAGACATATTGCTTTCAAAGTCAAAATTTAAAACATGATATATAAAACCTTTTTATATCTTTATTCTGTTTTTTAACCAGAGATGTTTTATCATTAGATAATTGGAAATCATACAATGAAGATGTGTTCCCAGAGAGTCTGAAAAGGCTTGATGATGGCTCACTGTGTTACAGATGACCATAGCAAACTCCTGTCCTAATGTCTGCATGTTGGAGAAGCTTCTAATGACCATAATATACTCCTTTCCTCATGTCTGCATGTTGGAGAAGCATGTAATGCACTCTGCAGCTATGAGATCCTTGTGCACTCGTCCAGTTTATTTTTAGATACATACAGGTTAATTTCATTAGATCGTGGTGTGATATAGCAGTTCAGATTTCACAGTTCATGTTAGACATGATTGTTTCTGCCTTGGTAAAATGTATGAAACAGTGGAGGTTTATTTTGGTGGACATGCAATCACATGTGAGATACAAGATCATTGTTTGTTGCTGCATTGTCAAGAATTTTTTCTTCATTGATAATGTTTAGAAAGTGAATACAAAATGATATCAACTAGTCTGTGGTTTTGTTTTGGATCTTGTGTTTTAGGAACTGAGGTGAAAATGCAGAAGTTGAGAGGTGTGATTTGTCAAAAAGTTACATGCCAATTCTTGGTTCTCTTCATTGGATTGGTTATCAAGAAACATTGCTGCACAGGTGAGAGCTGGCCTGTTTCTTTGATAAGATAATTTCTGTGATTAATGTATTCATATTCAATTAGATTATATATCTATAGATTATATCTCGATTAAAAGGAATATTAACACTGCTGTGCCTGATGTAATAATGCCCAGTGGTAAGAACAGCAGTTGTTTGCAGACATATTGTACATTATATTGCAACAGGTGGCTTACAGATGGCCATTTAAAGATAGATGTATCTAATAAGTTAACCAGCTATTTAGATGCAAAATAGATGTTTCTAATAAAAGGTTGATGGTGAGTCTATGTTCTGTAATTTCCTTCCTTGAATAACCTAAAATGTGTGTGTCGCGTGTTCAACGTGTGTTTCAATGTGTGTTTCTTGCTTTTTTTGTGTGTTTAAACCCTGCATGTCATGTTCCCTGTTGTTGGTTATTGTTCATACTGTATGTCTGGTATGTTGTACTCATTTCCTTGTCTCTAGTATCATTGTGTTCTAGCTCTGTTCTCTCATTCGTTCATATCTCATATACCTGCTTATGTGCACTTTAGGATTTGTACTATTGGAGGATTTGAATTTGTTGAAACATTCACACACAGAGTTAGAAATTGTATTGATGTTGTGGTACCAAGGGTAGCTAAAATTATTTCTGGTGGAATTATGAGGCCCTGGAGAAACACTCCATCTGTTTTAGAACTTAAAAAAGATTGCAGGCAGGCTGAGAGGTGTTGGCAAAGGTCAAAATTGGAAGTACATTTTGATATTTATAAAACAGCATTACAGAATTACAACAGTGAAGTGAAATCAAAGAAAAACTACTTCTCTTCCTTGATTAATTCAACTAATAATAACTCAGCTGCCATGGTCAGAAGTATAGACTGGCTAGTACATCTCACCTCCTGTGTCTTCCCTGAATTTCAGATGACAAATGTGATGAGTTTGCAGTTTTTCTAAGGACAACATTACTAGTATAAGGCAGAACATAGCAACAAGCAGTAATGGACTATCAACCCTAATATCAGTTACATTATTTCCAAGAAATTGACATGGTAACACTATTTGATTTCATTACTAAAATCCTCTACATAAGAACTGGACCCAACATATTTTATAAGCAGGTTTTGAGTTCATTATCTAACGTACTCTCAGACCGTGTACAGAGAGTTAGAGTTGGCTCACATCTCTCCAGAGCTTTCAGCATTAACACTGGCTCTCCACAGGGCTGTGTGCTGAGCCCACTCCTCCTCTAAACTCTGTACACCTATGACTGTGTCAGCAACCACTCGGACAATGTCACAGTCAAGTTCACTAATGACACCACTCTGGACGGACTGATATCTGATGGCAATGAAATGGCATACAGGGAAGAGGTTCAAAGTCTAGTGGAGTGGTGCTAAGAGTGATGTCATCAACGGCTCCAAGACAAAATAATTGATTGTAGATTTCAGAAGGAGGAAGCCCAACTTGCAGCCAATCTGCATTGATGGACAGTGTGTGGAGAGGGTGTCCAGCTTCAAGTTTCTGGGGGTGTATATGGATGCAGATCTCCAATGGTGTTCTAACACCTCAGCCCAACAGCACCTCTATTTTCTAAGAACCCTTAAGAAGCTGAATCTGGAAAAGAAACTGTTGACTGTCTTCTACCGCTGCTCCATTGAGAGTGTTTTGACGTTATGCACCTCTGCGTGGTTCTCCAGTTGTACCATAGCACACAAAAATGCCATACAGAGGGTCATCAACATGACACAGAAGGATATTGGACCCTCCCTCCCCTCCCTGGAAGACCTCTACAGAACTCTCTATCTCAGGAGGGCTTACACAATTGTCAAGAACAGTACACACCCAGGACATAAGATGTTTGAACCAATCACACACACACCGGCGAGAAGCGGCAGCCAATTGCACACAGCGTACTCTCTACCGGAAGCCACAGCCCCCTGGGTGACTGACTGAGTGGGGTGCAGGAAGTGGCAGAGCACCATCCACCACTGGGCATACAAGCAAACACACACACACACACTACTTTTTATTGAACATAGAGACACAGACACACACTCAGGGAGAATTTGTTGACTGCCAATTTACCTAACCTCCATGTTTTTGAACTGTGGGAGGAAACACACACAAACACAGGGAGAACATGGAAACTCAGATAGGGACTTGAACCCAAGACCCCAGTGCTGAGAGGCATATGTGCTAACCACCAAGCCACCGTGTTGCCCACCATGTTGCCTACTATACAGGGTGCTTACACCCTGTATAGTAGCTCTTAATCTGTTATTTAATTTGTTTATATTTAAAGCTTTTCTATTTGCACAAAGAGGGGAGGGGCTATAAACCAATTTCGCAAATGTACAAGTACAATGTGTAATGACAGTAAAAATTCATTTCATTTCGATGCTCTAACAATTGTTAATCAGTCTCTGCAACTGGGAGAATGTCCTAGTATTCTTTAAACTGCAGTTGTTAAACCACTACTAAAGAACAGTGGTTCTCAATAATTATTGACCTACAGTGGATATAAAGTGTACACCCCCTGTTTAGCCAGGTTTAGTGATTGTCACGTAGGGCTACGCCCCCTCTCATAGCTGTCACTCTGGGTTCCCTCATGTCTGTATTCCCTGCCTGTTTATGCCGCCCTGCTCGTTGTCTCTGATTTCCCATTGTTTGCCACGCCCCTGTTATCATTGTTCGCACCTGGTCCTTGTCTAGTCCTGTGTATAAAAGTCCTTGTATTGCCCTTGTCTGTATCGGTCTTTTTGTCTGATCTTGTTTATCGTGAGTACTGCCGTGTTTGCGCCTTGTGTTACCCGTCATCCGTGTATTTTGCCTGTCCCTCCGTAGTCAGTCTGCCTTGTTGTTTTCTTTGTCCGTGTTCATGCCTGTGTACATTTCATGTCCGGATTGCCAGCCCGTTATGACCCATGCCCGTGACTACAACTCTGCCTTTGGAATTTCCTTTAATAAATCTCGCTCTCCTCAGCGTTTGTGTCCGCCTCCGTGTTCTGTTCCGCGCAGAACGTTACAGTGATATAAAAAAAATTAGACCAAGCCAAATAATTTCAGAGCCTTTTCAACCTATAATGAGAACTATAACCTGTACATCTCAATTAAAAACAAACTAAAATAATGTGGTTGCATAAGTGTGCACACCCTTAAACTAATACATTGTTGAAGCGCCTTTTGATGTTATTTGGTGTAAGAGCCTATCAGTATGGTACACCTTGACTTAGCAATATTTGCCCACTCTTCTTTGCAAAAACACTCTAAATCTGTCAGATTGGGGCATGTCCCATGTACAGCCCTCTTCAGATCACTCCACAGATTTTCAATCAGAATCAGATCTGGGCTCTGGCTGGGCCATTCCAACACTTTAATCTTCTTCTGGTGAAGCCATTCTTTGGTTGATTTGGATGTATGCTTTGGGTCATTGTCATGCTGAAAGATGAACTTCCTCTTCAGCTTCAGCTTTCTAACAGAAACCTGAAGGTTTTGTGCCGATATAGACTGGTATTTGGAACTGTTCATTATTCCCTCCACCTTGACTAAAGCGCCAGTACCAGCTGAAGAGAAACAGCCCCACAGCATGATGCTGCCGCCACCGTGTTTCACTGTGGGCATGGTGTTTTATTGGTAATGTGCAGTGCTTTTTTTTGCACCAACACTGAAAAAATTTGGAGTAGGGTTTACTTAAAAAAATGTAAAACTGCAAGTAAATTTAACAGCATATGTTCAACCAATATTTACTCAATTTACTCATTCTCAGTATATTGAACTACAAAGGTTTCAGCAAATGTTACTTTGCAACACGTTTATTCAATTCGATTTTACTCAGTGTACCTTAGTAGATTTTACTACTACAATGTAGTGCCCCATTCTCTCATGGCTTTTATTATTTACATAATAGTAATAGTAGTAATTTTGAAATTCTTTACCAATGCTTACCTGCCAAATATTTTATTTATTGCAGTATGTTTCTGATACAAAACATGCACAAAAATGTTAAATGCAGTAAAATCAAAAGATTGTACAACATCTACATAGTTAGCATAGCTAACTTCTTCTTCTTCTTCTTTCGGCAATTCCCGTTTAGGGGTCGCCACAGCGGATCAAACTCCTCCATCTGGCCCTGTCCTGAGTGTCCTCCACTGACACACCAGCCACTCTCATATCCTCTACCACTGCATCCATAAACCTCCTCTTAGGTCTACCTCTCCTCCTCTTGCCTGGAAGTTTCATCTTCAAGACCCTTCAAGATTTCCATCTTTATCCTTTATAATCCTAACCTTCTGCACATCCTGCCCATCACGGTTTCTCTGTCTGGCCAATCTGTACAGATCCTTTTCCCCTTTCTTAGTGTCCAACTTCTCATACAGCTTGCTATATGCCTTCTCTTTAGCTTCTGCCACTGCTCTCTTTGCCTTATGACACATCTCCTTCTACCTCTGTCTACTTTCTCCATCTCGCTGAAAATCCCAATTCTTTTAGCCAACTGCTTGCTCCCCTTCCACTTGGTCTCCTGTACACACAGTATATCTATCTTCCTCCTCTCCATCGCATCAGCTAGCTCTCTCCCATTACCTGTCATAGAGCCCACATTCAACATACCAACTCTAACCTCCACTTTCCTGCTCTGTGTCCTCTCCTTCAGCTTCAGAACCCTCTTCCCCCCTCTCCTCCTCCTCCTTTTCCCAACAGTAGTCCAATTTCCGCTAATGCCGGAATATGTTGGATAACAGCACCAGTAGCGGTCGTTGTTAACCCGGGCCTCGACCGATCCGGTATAGAATTTCTATTTTTGATCCGCATCATTTGATTTGCCGCAGTTTTTACACCGGATGCCCTTCCTGACGCAACCCTCCCTATTTATCCGGGCTTGGGACCGGCACTAAAATACACTGGTATGTACACCCTAGTGGCTAGGTTCGTTAGCATAGCTAACTGTTACTGTTACTAACGTGGCAGCAAGACGTTTTCCACATTAATAGTTAGCACGATATTTATTTCTCAGTTTGTGACCATATACCACACAGCACAGTCCTCTTTAACCAGACAACCACTGAACACACAGTGAAAATCTCTGTTGCATTTCATGTGAAAAACGTTTGACTTGGAGCAAAAGCTGATGTCACTGCGCATGCATGGATCCTGCAAGCACCTTTTACTTGCTGTTTTCAGTTTTGCTTCTCACAAAAAGAAAAAAATTACAAAAATGTTGTACATTTTACTTTGGCATTTAGACTAAAATTTACAAAGGTATTTTAAGACAAACAATTACAAAGAAACACCAAGGAGTGCATATAATTTTACATGAAACTCTTAAGTAACTGGACTGTACTAGATAATTTTTGTAGATAGTATGTTGCTGTAGGCCTTTTGGTAGCTTCCCTGACCAATTATATTTTCATCAATTTTGGAGGGATGTCCTTTTCACTGTCACTGTTGTTCTATATTTTCTCCACTTGATGATGACTGTCTTCACTGTGTCCCATGGTACATCTAATACCCTGGACATTCTTTTGGAGATTTACAGGTTATATATATTAAAGGTGGAAAAAGTTCTGAAATGATTTGTCTTGGTCTCATTTGTTTATATCACTAAACCTGGCATTTTAACGGGGTGTGTACACTTTTTATATCCACTGTATATCTAACCTTCGTTTTTTTGGCAGAATCATTGAAAAGGTTATGTCAACCCAATTAAATGAGCATGTTAAAGCAAACAAAATAAATTACACTTTTCAGTCTGGTTTCAGAGCCCTCCACAGCACAGAAACAGCACTAGTTAAGGTAGCAAATGACCTGAGACTGAATACAGATGCAGTCAAAGTCTGATGTTCAGACTTATTTAAATCAAATTAATCTGAAGGCCTAACAGTGTGTTAAGAACTTGGGCATCACTTTTGATAATGATCTCAGCTTTAAATCACACAACTACAGGGGTTGGACAATGAAACTGAAACTGAGAGGTTTCATGACAATTTATGTTTCATGGCTAATTTGGACCAGCCTGGTGGCCAATCTTCATTAATTGCAGACTGCACCAGTAAGGGCGTAAGTGTGAAGGTTCAATTAGCAGGGAAAGAGCACAGTTTTGCTCAAAATATTGCAATGCACACAATATTATGGGTGACATAGCCAGTGGCGGAGCCAAAGGGTGGGCAGGGGTGGCAATTGCCACCCCCAACAGAGCCCTTGCCACCCCTAGTGCAACCCCACTGGAAATGGTCATTTTAAGAGAAAATATGTGATTCCTTTCATTCATCATTTATATATGGACCCCTCTGATAAAGCCTTGGTCACCCTTTGGCCACTCCTTGAAAAAAAGTCTAGCTCCGCCACTGGACATAGCAAAGTTCAAAAGAAACAAATTGTTGGTGCACGTCTTGCTGGCACATCTGTGACCAAGATAGCAAGTCTTTGTGATGTTTCAAGAGCCACGGTATCTAGGGTAATGGCAGCATACCACCAAGAAGGAAGAACCACATTCAACAGAATTAACTGTGGACGCAAGAGGAAGCTGTCTGAAAGTTCGGGTGCTAACCTGGATTGTATCCAAAATGGTGTATTGTTCTCTGATGAGTCCACATTTACTGTTGTCCCCACATCCGGGAGAGTTACGGTGTGGAGAAGCCCCAAAGAAGTGTACCACCCAGCCTGTTGCATGCCCAGAGTGAAGCATGGGGGTGCATCAATGATGGTTTGGGCTGCCATATCATAGCATTCCCTTGGCCAAATACTTGAGGTAGATGAGCGCGTCACTGCCAAGGACTACCAAACCATTCTGGAGGACCGTGTGCATCCAATGGTTCAAACATTGTATCCTGAAGGCGGTGCTGTGTATCATTATGACAATGCATCAATACACACAGCAAGACTGGTGAAAGATTTGTTTGATGAACATGAAAGTGAACATCTCCCATGGCCTGCACTGTCAACAGATCTAAATATTATTGAGCCACTTTGGGGTGTTTTGGAGGAGCAAGAAGAATGGCTTAAATGGAAGATGAATGGCTTAAAATCCCTCTGACCACTGTTCAGGACTTGTATATGTCATTCCCAAGATGAATTGACTGCGAAAGGAGGCCCTACACCATACTAATACATTATTGTGGTCTAAAACCAGGTGTTTCAGTTTCATTGTCCATCCCCGGTCCATGCATTTATCACATCAAGGCTAAATTATTGTAATGCAGTTTAATCTGCTCTCTTAAAGAGCTCTATTTCACACCTACAGCGAGTTCAGAATGCTGCCACAAGGATCCGCAGGAAAAAGAGGGATCATATTACACCTGCACTCCTCTCACTGCACTGGTTACCTGTTTTAGAATATCTTGCTTTTAGCTACTATGGCTCATAGCTCTGGAACTCTCTTCCTGAGGAGATCAGAGACATTTCATCCCTGTACAGTTTCAAGAAGAGCCTCAAAACTTTTCTGTTTAGACCAGCATTTAGTTAAGGAACTTCAATGTTTAATTACTTGATCAAATTATTTTATGTTTTTACTGTCACGTTGTGGGGGGGCCCCCTACCGGTTGCCCCCGGTTACAGCGGCAGCGGTCCTGTTTTTGGTCACGTGATGTTCGTCCCTCAGGTGGGCGGGACCCGTGATCCGTCTCACCTGAGGGTCGTTTGTTCGTCTATATATGTCTTGTCTTTGTACCAGTTGACTGCTGGTTATTATTTCCTACATTTGGAACAATGCACGGGTTTTTGGTTTGCACACTTTCTATTAAACCATCCTCTTTCCCTGAGACTTGGCGTGATCGCTTCCTTTTTGAGTTGCTCACCCTGCCCGTCACAATTACATTTTATGTTTGTTCTTCTTCTGATTATTTTAGTTTTTCCATTTGATTAAATTATCCTACATTATCTGTTTTCTTCTATTGTTTTAATAATTATTTGTCATTTTATTATTTTATTGCCTTAGTTTATTATGTTTTTCTTTTATTTATTCTGTAAAGAACTTTGAGTTGCATGTATGTATGAAAGGTGCTATACAAATAAAGATTATTATTATTATTATTATTATTATCATTATTATGTGTGCTTTAGGATGTGTACTGTAGGATTTGTACTTTTATTTGCATCAGTTACTTTGTTTTATTATCATTAAATCCCTCCCGCACATGCATCAGACCTCTCATTCCATCTCTCTGGCTTTTAAGTCGTTACAGTGTTCTTGTTTGTATCTTATTATGAGTATAAATTAGCCAGTACAAAGTATATATT
This sequence comes from Brachyhypopomus gauderio, assembly GCF_052324685.1. Lineage (NCBI taxonomy): Eukaryota > Metazoa > Chordata > Actinopteri > Gymnotiformes > Hypopomidae > Brachyhypopomus > Brachyhypopomus gauderio. Next base: position 21,150,871 of record NC_135211.1, on the reverse strand, counting down.
AGTAGTCTTGCAATCCTTGTTGTTTTATTGTGTTTTATAATGTTTTGCTTTTTGTCTTTGCTGAGTTAGTTTTAATAATAAACAGGTTATCTGTGTGTGTGTGTGTGTACTGATATGAAAAGCTTGCTTGCATCATAAATTAACATGAGACCCCAGTACCAGTGGCTGTTCTAGCGTATTTGTGCTCTTTTAACTACCCTGTTGCTTTTTCTGTGTTTATTGTTCTTATCTTTTCATAAATCAGGGAGAAGTACTACTGTAAAATGGTCTGTTAATCAGCTTTCTGTTATGTTTGGAATTATTGGAAGGTTTGCATTCATGTAACTTTTATGAGCAGTCAAATGTCCTTCCCAATAAATATACCTGGATATTGGTGTTTTACCAAGACAAATGTCACCCCAAAACATAGTAATTGTTTGGCATGTAAACATTTCAACCTTGTGAACCTCAATTTGATCTATAACACTATTGAAATAGTACACAAAGCATATTTGCAGACTTTTTTTATTGAATATTGAATGTATGGAAATTTATCCAGAAATAAATATCACTGACTGCTGGTGTCCTGTGTAGTAATCATCTTTTATTCAGCCATCTCCTTGCCCTAAAATTGACATATACATTAGTGATCATATGAAAGAACAATATTCTGTATTCTATTTTATCTTGGTGGGTTATCGAGCACAGTTCAATTTTTGTCTGTTAAAAACACATATTTGCCTATTATTTATTATTTCCATCTATTATATCTCTATTTTTTGTGTATTTAAAACCTACTATACATTTCTTTGACTAAATGGAATTTACCTTTCCAGCATCTCTGCTCTTGGCTCTGAGCTTGTTGACCTGGGACTCAGCAATGTCAGCACGTTCCTGGGCTTCCTCCATCTCATGCTGCACCTTCCTGTACCTGGACAGGTGAGTGTTGGCCTGCTCCTCCTGGTAAAGAATCAGTCATGACCCCAGTTAGAGCTGGTGATATGGTGTAAGATATTATTGGTATTATCAGGGGGCAATTAAATGTAATGCTGTGCATATACTAAATGCACAGTGCATGTTGTCCAGGGGCAAACGTACAGCTTCCTCAGCCTGTCTCTTGTAGGCCTTCACTTTCAACTGCAGCTTGTCCACAAGATCCTGCAGTCTTGTCACGTTCTTCTTGTCCTCCTCAGTCTACAAAATGTTGTTGCCACTGCTTTAGGTTTTGTTTGTTATAGTAAGTATTCTTAAATTTTTTTACTTGTTGCTAAGTGTATGCAGTACCTGATAGGTCAGCTCCTTTACTCTCCTTTCATATTTGCGGACTCCTTTAACAGCTTCAGCACTGCGTCTCTGCTCAGCCTCAACCTCAGACTCCAACTCACGCACCTATAAAACATTTCAAATTTAAATTGTTGATTAGTAAACAAAACACCATTTGAATCAAATTTGGGGGCTCAAATTTTTTACTAATTAGACTGAATGCAAAATACCCTAGACTCCAGTTTCTGGAGCTGCTTCTTTCCACCCTTCATGGCAAGACTCTCAGCCTCATCCAGGCGGTGCTGCAGATCTTTGACCGTGACTTCAAGGTTCTTCTTCATCCTCTCCAGATGAGCACTGGTGTCCTGCTCTTTCTTCAACTCCTCTGCCATCATAGCGGCCTAGTGTATGAGCCATGTCATGGGTTTATTTCCTAAATAATTGTAAACCTCACTGGTACAAAATCCGAAGAGATATGTACTCACATCAGTAATAGCTTTCTTGGCCTTCTCCTCAGCATTTCTTGCCTCCTGGACTGTGTCATCCACCTCACCTTGGATCTGCACCAGGTCAGCTTCAAGCTTCTTTTTGGTGTTTATTAGACTGGTATTCTATTGACAGGCAAAACAAAAAAGCCATTATAACTGGTTACCAGCTACCTTCAAAGGAGCTCCAGTGTTTCAAGCTGAAATAACCAACCTGAGAGTGCAGCAGTGCCACACGCTCACTGGCATCAACCAGCTCCTGTTCAGCCACTTTGCGTCCTCTCTCTGTCTGTTCCAGCCCAGATCTCAGCTCCTCAATCTCTGCCAGCATCAGATTATTCCTGCGCTCCACTATGGCAACCTGTTCCTTCATGTCCTCTTGTCCTCTGACAGCCTCATCAAGGTGGAGTTGGGCATCCTGATGTTGAAAGGGATTAGGGCTGTAATTATGACCCAATAATGACTCACGCTACATTCACTGGACAACCCCTCAATACAACAAAGTCCTACCTTGAGCTGTCCCTGGACGTTCCTGAGCTGTTTCTGGGCCTCAGCAGCCTGGCGATTGGCATGGCTCAGCTGAATCTCCATCTCATTCAGGTCTCCCTCCATCTTCTTCTTGATTCTGAGGGCATCGTTCCTGCTCCTAACCTCAGAGTCCAGAGTGCTCTGCATGGACTCAATCACCCTCTGGCTGTTCCTCTTGATCTGTTCAATCTCCTCATCCTTCTCAGCGAGTTTCCTGTCAATCTCACTCTTAACTTGATTGAGCTCAAGCTGGACACGAAGAATTTTTGACTCTTCATGTTCAAGTGTACCCTGAAGAATGGTGTCAACTGTTAAATCACTTATTAAACTCCAAGTTACATTTATAACATGGTAAAGTTATGTAGTTTTACCTCAGCTTCTTCAAGAGCAGTTTGGATTTCAGATTTCTCAGTCTCCACTGTCTTCTTTGCCTTCTCTAGCTCATGGATGGTTTTTCCAGTCTCCCCAATTTGTTCAGTCAGGTCAGAAATTTCCTCTGAGGGTGAGATAAAAATGCATTTTTATGTTACTCATTTCATGCTTTACTGTAGTATCAGTTATTCAAACAGTGCTTATCTCTGAGTAACATACGTTGCAGATTCTTGTTCTCTCTTTTCAGGGTCTCCAGATGGTCTAGAGCTTCCTCATATGAGTTCTTCATCTTAAAGAGCTCAGTGCTGAGAGAGCGAGCCTCTTTCTGAGCTCCTTCCAGTTCAGCCTGGCCTTCCTCATACTTCTGCTTCCACTCTGCCAAGACCTGAAATGTAGAGGGAACATCAGATGATGTTGTTTCATATTCAAGCTTAATATGATAACTCATGGTTTCATATTTCATAGACCATTTTCAATGGCAGATATTTGACCTTATCAAAGTTCCTCTGTTTTTTGTCCAGGTTGGCAGCTAATGCATTGGCTCTCTCAACATCAATCATGAGGTCCTCCACTTCACCCTGTAGTCTCTGCTTGGTTTTCTCCAGAGAGGCACATTTAGAGTTCACTGCTTCAATGGATTCCTCTGCATCTTGGAGACGCTGGGCGAGTTTTTTCCTATGGAAATTTTGATGATGTTATGTCATACTTTTCTAAAAAGGCTTGATCATTAGGTCAGTTTTGCTGACTCTGTAGTGTAGTTTACTGTGAATTAAATTCAATTACTTGGCCTCCTCAAGCTCCTCAGTACGTTGGATGGCATCGGTCTCATATTTAGATCTCCACTGAGCCACCTCACTGTTGGCCTTGGACATTCCACGCTGGAGTTCAGCTTTAGCCTCCTGCTCTTCCTCAAACTGCTCTCTGAGCAGGTCACAGTCATGACGGGCTGATTGGACAGCATGAGCCAGGGCGTTCTTGGCCTAGAATTGAGTTTTCACACTTTCACATGCTGAAATTTTTATTTATTTTTTAATGGATTGCTGCTTGAGTATAAAACACATTTATGTCAGTTGTATCAAATAAATTTTAAACTTTACCTTAACTTCCTCCTCTATTTGTCTCTTGACCTCCTCAATTTGTTGTGTAAATGCTTGTTTTCCCCTGGTCAACTGGGAAATGAGTGCTTCCTTCTCCTCCATCTGACGGCTAAATTCACCTTGAAGACATTTTTAGACAGTAGGTTACAAAAGCCAAGCAAATTTTGTTATTTGACCTATTTAGTTGTTTGTCTCTAGTTACCATTCTCAGTCTGAAGTCGTGCTCTTTGTGCACTGATGTCATTTAGTTGACGGACATGTTCATCATTTTTAGCTTTGATTTCACTCAGCTGGTCTTCAAGGGTACGACACATCTTCTCTAGATTTGCCTAGGAATATATACATACATAATGAAATACAGACTTTAAAACTTGTATGATAAATAATGTTGGTGAACACGTAGACCAGAAAAAATGTTTTATGTATAGTGTGTATAGGTGAATAGGCATACTTATTTTATAAACAAATTCTATGTTCATCTTAATGTGAAATAAACACACCTTTGATTTCGCAACAGCCTCCATGTTGCTGGACAGGTCATCAATCTCCATTTTGTATTCACTCTTCTCCTTCTCCAGCTTCTGTTTGACCCTCTGAAGGTTGTCGATCTGCTCTCCAAGCTCAGCAACACTGTCAGCTTGTTTCTTGCGGAGGGCAGCAGCTGTAGCTTCATGCTGCAGAGTGGACTCTTCCAGATCACGACGCAGCTTCTGGAACTCTGCCTCACGCTTCTTGTTCATCTCAATCTGAGCAGCAGTAGCACCACCAGCTTCCTCAAGCCTCTCACTGATCTCCTCAAGTTCTCTGGAGAGATCAGCTCTCTGCTTCTCAACTTTAGCACGAGCTGCACGCTCAGCCTCAATTTCCTCCTCCAGCTCCTCAATGCGAGCCTAGAGGATATGATTTTACATTTTAGAGATTTCTTTATTGCTGGATTATTTTTAATGAAATTCCATTATTTTGTATTGATGAATCACCTGGAGTTCTTTAATCTTCTTCTGAAGCTGGGCACCCATTGTCTGTTCATCCTCTATTTTGCTTAACAACTGGCTTATTTCAAAGTCCTTCCTGTGATATTATGACAGTATGTGCAACAATTAGATGTTTTTATTTTAAAACATGCAAAGTGATTAGATTTGGTGCCAGTTGTAATGTGAGGTGATTTGTACTTTTTGATCTTCTCATCAGACTGCTGCTTGTCATTCTCCAGATCCATTATGGACTCCTGGGCCAGTTTCAGGTCACCCTCAAGCTTCCTCTTTGCTCTCTCAAGGTCCATGCGAAGTTTCTTCTCTTGTTCCAGTGAGCCTTCAAGCTACATTTTATGGGAACCAGTGCAATTAGGATCATCATACCAGGTATTTTGCTGGAATTTTCCAATATCATGAACATATACCGCAGACTTTTAAAATTCTTACATCATCCACTTGTTGTTCAAGCTTGGTCTTGGCTTTGGTCAGAGTGTTGACTTTGTCTTCCTCTGCTTGGAGATCATCAAGGGTCTGCTGGTGTGATTCTTGAAGGGCTTTCTTCTCCTTAGTGAGCTTGGCAATGCTTTCATCTTGGGAGGTCATCTCCTCAGTCAAGTTCTTCACCTGTGGAAAAGCATTTCAACACATTCTTTGTCTGTGTAAAAGGGACAAAATACATAAGTAATCACATAGTATGATGTACATACCTTGTTCTCAGTGGCATGTTTCTCCTTCTCCACTTTAGCCAAGGTGAGCTCCAGATCATCAATGTCCTTCTTCAGCTCAGAACATTCATCCTCCAGTTTCCTCTTTTTGGCAGTCAGCTCAGCATTCATCTCCTCCTCATCCTCCAGCCTCTCATTTGTCTCTTTGAGTTTGGCCTCAAGCTGGATCTTGCTCTTGATCAGCCCCTCACATCTTTCTTCAGCATCAGAGAGGTTCTCAGTTTCCTGTTTATGTAAATTGTTTTGTTATGGTAATTTTTTGCAAAGTCTGTAGACATTTAAAATAATATAACCCTTTATTAGTTCCACACTGATTCACAGACAATTTAAGCTTACAGATGCCACTTGCAGTTGCAGGTCATTTTTCTCCTGCAGAAGAGAAACCATCTTCTCCTCAAGCTCTTTCTTCTTGGCCAGTGCCTTTGCCAGATCCTCCTTCATCTTCTCAAAGTTCTCCTTCATGGCAGCCATTTCTTTCTCGGTTTCTGCACTCTTCAGTAGAGGCTTGATCTTGAAGTACAGCTTCATCCATGGCCAGTGTTTTACATTCATGAATGAGCGGATGTTGTATTGGATAGAGTAGATGGACTCTCTAGAATTTGAGATGACTCAGATCAGTTCACTAACTCATGTTTTCTCATTTTTCTGTGAAGTTTCAGAAATAATTATATCTGTTGGGTTTATTCATGTAAATATACCTTCTCTCCATCATCTTCACAAACTCTCTCCTCATGAGGAAGCCACGGCACAGAGCTTGAGTCATGGTCACTAGAGATGCTAGCTTCTCATCTCGCATCTCCTCAAGGGTACCCAGCAGACCCGCTTTGAAGAACACCTACCAAAATACATTTTACAACAATAAATTTCAGACATGTTTTTGTGTACTAAAACATTATTGCATAGCCTTTATTTATTATTATATACCTTACATTAAGGAAGAAAACACTTCAATTAATTTATTTATATTTGTGCCTTAGGGTTAGTTTGCATTCTGAGAAGGTAATTCTGACACAGACGCCTCAGTGTTGTCATTGTTATTGCTTTTGTTCCCGTATGCTTTGTATATTATGTTGTGATTTTCTTTTGAGATTAAAATGATGTTTACATTTATTAATATTTCATAATTTGGCAGACACCTTTATCCAAATTAGATAAACTAGGGCAAACAATCAATATATTATTAGTGTGCCACAAATTTTATTTTTTACAAGCATTAAGATGTGTAGATGTAGATGTACTATAACTAAGGTGCTGTACAGGATGACTGAAACAAACACAAAACCCACTGACCTTATTTATATGTGGTCATTTTGTGGATCTTAAGTATTAGGATTCTATCCAGACAGGGATTATCCACATTAAAAATGTAATGCAACTGCACCCAAAATGCATTTAAAACATATATTATCCGATTGCTCAGTCCACTTTAGGACGTGATCTAGGATGCTTTTAATGCAGGATTTTTACAAATAGGTTAAACACATTGGTTTTCGGAGCTGTGTTTAATGACCATAACTGTTCTTCCATCAATTCTATTGATGTTACCATTAGGGAAGTACGTCAAAATAAAACTGGCAGTGTGTGTGTGTGTGTGTGTGTGTGTGTGTGTGTGTGTGTGTGTGTGTGTGTGTGTGTGTGTGTGTGTGTGTGTGTGTGTGTGTGTGTGTGTGTGTGTGTGTGTGTGTATGTACATGTAAACAATACATGTAAATGAGGTTTTGGTGTACCTTGGTGTGTCCAAACTTGTACTGGGTGTGGTCCACATCAATGGAGCCCAAGAGTTTCTCTGAAGCTTTCTTATTGTCAATGAACTGTCCCTCTGGGATGACACTGGCATTCAAGACTTTGTACCTGTTTTTAAATTTACTTTAATTTATTAACTGTATATTAACTTTATCATATCAGTGTTATAGCTGATTTGAAAACTAAAAGTGATAACATATTTTCATAACTTTTAAATCATCACATGTAATACCATGTAATAATAATAATGACCTTTGCTTGAAGTCACCATAGAGGATTCTGCTGGGGAATCCCTTTCTGCAGATTCTGATACCCTCCAGCACACCATTACACCTCAGCTGGTGGATTACCAGGAAGTTCTCCATCAGACCTACAATGGTCAATACATTGTTGTATTTAGTGTGTGGCAAAATGAAGTAAACATTTTTGTTTATATTAAAAAGTACGTTAAAATTTCTGAAAATAACAAGATCACACACCTGGAGTCTTGGACTCGTTTGGAATCAAGCAACGCACAAAATGAGGGTGCGTGCTCCTCAAGTTGGTCATCAGTTTGCCCAGGTTCTCCTGTGGAGTTTGACATTATTTGTATTAGACATGTTGTACTGTCTATATTCTTACAATTTTTGTTTACAATATTATATATATATATATATATATATATATATATATATATATATATATATATATATATATATATATATATATATATATATATATATTTATATATATCAGTGGCGAATGCTCTAAGACTGCAAGGGAAGCTCAGCTTCACCTAAAACCTAAAATGTCAAAAAAATAAGTGATCAAACATATACTGTTGTGTGTACATGTCATTGACGAAATGTGCGCTACAACGCGCTCAACTTTTGTTCAGAATCAGCTTTTTATCACTGGTAACAACGCGGCTTTCCTCTCACTCAGTCCCGCAGCTTCACAGCGCTTGTGTGGACGCTGAGCGTCTACAGCAGGGGTGCCCACAGTTTTCAGCTTGCGAGCTACTTATAAGATGACCAAGTCAGAAAGATCTACCGGGGTGGCGGCGAACGTAATTTGTTGAGCGGGGGGGGGGGGGGGGGGGGGGGGGGGGGGGGTGGCGAACGTAATTTGTTGAGCGGGGGGGGGGGGGGGGGGGGGGTGGCGAACGTAATTTGTTGAGTAGATTGCAAATTGGCTACCGTGAATGTCAGTCAAAATACAACCGTCAGTGCAAATGTGCGATTCATCTACTACTATTTTCTGTGACGCGATCTACGCACATTCCTTCGCGATCGACCGACACTTCCTTCGCGATCGACCGGTCGATCGCGATCGACGTAATGAGCACCCCTGGTCTACAGAGTTCAATAGCGAAGCAAAGAGTTGCAGCGAAACAAGACGAGTCATTGGATAAATGCTGGGCTTTGTCCCGCCCATCGGACGCTCAGCGTCTCTGGAGGTCTATGGGGCAGTGGGCCGGCCTCGGCTGGCCCGAACGCTCAGCTTCTGCATGATGATTGGATGATCTATCTGAGGCCGAATCCCTTTTTGATTGACAGCGAAATGAGCGAATCAGTGATCTTTTGGTATAAACCTCCGCGGGAGCATTTAATTTTAATTTTTTTTTCATTCTGTTCTGAGTTCCGTTGTTTTTGTTGTAGCTGCTTGTGTTTGGAGACTGACGTCTATCACTCTTTCTGACTTCTATCGCAGTTTCTGTCCAGCGGGTGCTGCTGAAAAGGAATGGAGGGTAGAATTTACGTATAAATAAACCGACACATTTTATGATGTAGGCCGAAATTGAGCTTCCCCTCCTTGAAAGACCAGCATCCGCCACTGATATTATATATATAGCCATATTTAAACTTAATTTAATCACTTTGTTTTTTTTTACGATTAACTGGCTTAAGAAGTTCTTCTTGTATACATGTTATGGTTCAAAATAAAATTGCTCTTACCCTGAACAGAGCAGACACAGTCTGGAATGAACCACCCTTCTTCTTACCACCCTTCTTAGCACCACCTTCAGCTGTTAAAATTAATGTATGTTATACATTAGTCTTACTTCAAAATACTTATTTCAGCTCAGAAACTTTGTATCATTATTACAGATCTGTTACTACTGTTACTACTGTCTGTTACTACTACTAAGTAGTCTGTTACTAATTGCAAAAAAAAAGTTTATCTTACCCTCAGCAGATGCATGGCTTGCATACAGGAAGGACAGAAGTTTGTTTGCTGCCTTCTGATAAAGCCCCACAACAGACTCATTCAGGGGGTCCTTGTTCTTGTCCAGCCAGCCAGCAATGTTGTAGTCCACAGTGCCAGCATAGTGCACCAGGGAGAAGTGGGCCTCAGCTTTGCCTTTGGCTGGTCTTGGCTTTTGGAAAGCATTGCATTTGCCAAGATGCTGGTCATGTAGCTTGTTCTTAAAGGATGTGTCTGTAGCCTTGGGGAACATGCACTCCTCTTCAAGGATGGAGAAGATGCCCATTGGCTGTTGATGACAGATTTTCATATTCAACACTGATGGAGCAATTTATTTATTAGTGGTGACAGTTTGTATTAACAAATATTGTTATTAATGTAATAACCTATTGAGCCTTACCTTCTCAATAAGCTCAATGCAGGCAGCCAGGTCCATACCAAAATCAATGAACTCCCATTCAATTCCTTCTTTCTTGTACTCCTCTTGTTCCAGCACAAACATGTGGTGGTTGAAGAACTGTTGCAGTTTCTCATTTGTGAAGTTAATGCAGAGCTGCTCCAGACTGTTGAACTGTTTAATTAAATTAAATATGAACTCTCAGTTAATTACTGCTGAGTACTGAATTATGTTATATTTGTGTAAAGCAAACAGTGTAGACTCGCCAAATATTTACATCAAAGATCTCAAATCCAGCGATGTCCAACACACCAATGAAGAACTGCCTTTGCTGCTTTGTGTCCAACATCTCATTGATTCGGATGACCATCCACAAGAACATTTTCTCATAGATAGACTTGCAAAGAGCGCTGACAGAATTATTGACCTGGAAAATTCAAACATAGACTATTGATCTGCTGTGGGTTATTAAAACCTAATTTATCTCCTCTGCTGGCAAATATTACATTACCTGTGGTACAGTTTGGCCTTTGGTCACAAACTCATTTCCAACCTTCACTCTGGGGTAGCACAAAGCTTTTAACATGTCAGCTGAGTTCAGGCCCAGGAGGTAGGCGATTTTATCAGCCACTGGAAAAAATGATAGTGATATTCATTAAACCAATATGTTACTTCTAATGGAATTGAACAAATCTGGTAATGTGTTGTGATATTTACCCTCAGTGCCATCAGGCTCAGCCTGCTCCTCTCTCTGCTTCTGCTTGAACTTCATGTTCCCATGGTGCATCACAGCACCAGTCAACTTGTAGATGCCCATTTTCTCTTCAGCAGTGAAGCCCAAAATGTCAATAGCAGTCTGTGTGGTGAAAACAATGAAAAAACAAATCAAAATATGATATGTTTGTGATAGGAGCATACAGGTTTACACAGATTATTCTTACATCTGTAGCAATGAACTCTTCTATGTCATTGATGCTCTTGACTGTGATTTCACCCTGGCTGATCATAGGGTAGTCATAAGGGTTGGTGGTGATGAGCAGTGCCTCTGTGTGGACGTGCAAAATTAGATATAAGTGTTAGTGTCAATAATGCAACAAAATAATAGCCAATAATGCAACAAAATTGATAGCGAATAGGAATTAGTAGTTCATACCAAGCAGCTCTGGTTTGTGTCCAGTCATGAGCTGGTAGAAGATGTGGTAGCTCCTCTCAGCAGACAGCTGGAAAGTGACTCTTGACTTCTCCAGTAGATCTGTTCATATATTTGTATTAGTTTTTCTTTATCAATGTGTTTCATGGAGAAACCCTATATCTTCACAACTGTGCTATTGAAAAGATTGTGCATGTATGTAATATGTTGTTTAATCATGTTATCTAAAATTTGATGTTTATTTCTTGTCCCTTCATAACGGTATAAATGGATGCACTCATTATGACTGAAACTTACATGTTTCAATATCAGCTGATGCCAGCTTTCCAGTTTGTCCAAAATGAATTCTGATGAATTTACCCTGGAAATTCAAAAAAATGTTTTGTAGTTGTATATATTTTTAATGCTGCCTCTTTTTTGTTTTTAATTACACTCCATTAGAATTTTGGACACTGGTGTAATGTACTTACAAAACGAGAGGAGTTGTCATTTCTCACAGTTTTGGCATTACCATAAGCTTCCAGCAGGGGGTTGGCTGCTACAATTTGGTCCTCCAGCGACCCCTAGAGACACAAGCAGGAATTTATAAAAGGCCTCTGAGCAGGACTTAATTCTTCATACATACTTAATTCTTCAATACCAGGTCAGTTACCTGCATTTTGCCAGCAACAGGTTCTGCCTTCTTTGCTCCACTAGTCATGCCAACCATCGCAAAGTACTGGATGACACGTTTGGTGTTCACAGTCTTTCCTGCACCAGATTCTCCACTGGAGATAGAATGAGTAGACATGGGTCTGTACTTCAGAATGCACACTGAGGCTTGAAAGAAATCTCAGCCATCATTAAGTCTTATTTTACAACAGGTAGTTTCAACCCAATCATTTGCACAAGAGACACTCCATGAGCACTGATACAGAGCATAAAAACTTGTCTATGAGCTATAAGTAATAACAGATATTTGAGCTATACGTGTATCACGCTGCTTTACAAATGCATTCTATTCATTTTAATCTAATTTTATTCTTTAATCTTAGATTAAAACTTTGCTGTTAACTCACTGGAATCACACATGCGACCAGTGCAACTGGCAACAGACTCTTATTTCACAGGTTGCACAATGTATGGAAATATACAGACCAAATTACTGTGGTACTGTAGACTTACTCAAAGTAGCAAGGCAGTGAGCAGTGTCTTTGTGTAGTGCTTGGATTGTCTAGTCCCAGCACAGTTGCAAACTGATTTGTTTCATCAGTGCCAAATACATTATAAAATAAGCAAACAAATTGTAATACATGGTATTACTGTTCACTTATAAACGGCTCTAGTAGAGCTATTGTATAACAGCAGTTTCACTGGAGGTCATGTCGTTATGTTGAACAGTGTGACTTATCTTCAAACATGAGGCTGTATACATTATATGAAGTTTACATATATTTGAGAGCTGATATTAACTTTCATGTTAATATCATTTTCAGGTTACATCAACTTCACCTTCATAAGTTGGTGAATCAGCATAAATATAAAGTTTACTATAGTAAACGTTTAACATAAAGTTTGCACATAAAGGTGCTTGCATTGTTGGGGATTACAATTATTCAATGCAAAGCTAAAACAGAACATTTTAGGTCTTACATGTTAAAGAATGTTAAATTCTTGTGTTGACTGAGCTTGAAAGTAAATAATTAGCAGCAAATTTTCACAGTACTGGGTTTACTTACGTGATCAGGACCGACTGGTTTTCACGATCTGAAGGAACAGTTAGAATTTTATCAATGTGGATTATCATCAATAAACTTACAAAAATACTTATAAATACTTTTTGTACAGAGTCGGTTTCTTTCTTTTTTGAAACATTGTTTTGTTAAGTATTTAAATTATCTGAGTAGTTTTTAAATTGTTAATCTGATATTAAACCCATATGTCACATGTTAAAACATATACCAAATATCCTACCAGTGAGCATGAACTGATATGCATTATCAGAGATGGAGAAGATGTGGGGCGGGGCTTCAATCCTCTTTTTGCCTCTGTATCCAGACACGACGATTGCGTCATATACTGGGAGCCACTTGTAGGGGTTCACAGTGACGCAGAACAACCCTGAGTAGGTCTACAGGAGAGTCCAGAGAAATGATCCTACTGTCATGACAATATATTCACGTTCATTTTCCAAAATCTTATGTCTTTGTTAAGCTTACGTAGATCATCCATGCTGCGTAACGCTCTTTGAGATTATACAGCACACAAGGTTCATTGAGGTGGGTCATCATGGCCATGTCTTCAATTTTGTCAAATTTGGGAGGGTTCATGGGAAAGACTTCATCCTCCTTCACTGTGATGGTCTGTGAAAGGATAACATTAAAGGTCTACATAACAGTAACTTCTTCTGAAATTACTAGCCCTGTTGTCCCTGTATGAGTTTCTGCACATGACTGCATATCATGTCTGAAATTATGCAGATTAATTATTTGGTGCATTGCATATTAATTCCTAACAGAATATAACATTTTCTATTTAAATTTTTTAATATTTTCACTTACTTTGCCACACAGTGTGTCAACAGTGGCTTTGCCTCCCTCTTTACTCTTTAGTGTACCCTTGAGGTACATCTCCTTAGGCTCACACACAAACACTGCTGTTTTGGCATCAAAAGGTTTGTTCTGGGCCTCAATCCTCTCCTTCTCTGTCTTGCGGAGGTAAATGGCCGCTGGCCCAAAACACTCCATCTCTGCATCCCCCATGGTGGTGTTTTACTGTAGAGTCAAACATGTACACACTTTATACATTTCACCCTGGATGACAGTTATTTATTTTCCCTCATGCATTCTATATCTTGTACTGGGTTAGTCATGTCTGGATTACTGTGCTTTTCACTGGATCCTTTGACTAGGTAGTTTTAAAGTGAGAATAATTTTTTTTGATGACTGTAAAACAATTTTCATAAATGTGATGTGATTTGTAAAAACCTTACCTTAGTTGCTCCCAAGTCTGGAAACTGGTTAGAAAGGTTGTGAATACTGAAAAAGGAGAAATAACAACAGTTGAGATATTGTGTGCAAATCCAATTTAGTTCAAGTTAATTCGGCGTGAAGAGCATTATTAGCATTGTCCGTGCCTTTTAAGCAATTATAATATTGACATAAATCAGCAATTCAGAAACTAAAACTCCCTCACCTTTGCAGGGTGCCTGGGGTAGTGGTAGTGCTTGGGGAAGCCTCTTATATACGATGGCTAATGTTCACTCAGCAGAAGTTTAGAGCTATGTTTGGTCCTGGATTCTTGGTTGATGGTATATTTTCCTTAACTGGCGATCATCTCAACGTTCTCATGTATCATATACTATGAAGTGCAAGTGTTCTGCATGGTCACATACAGCCTTAAAGTGAAAACATCAGATGGTTATTTAAAACTTGATTTTTATGTGTATTTGATCAGAATTTGACAATAAACATATAATACATCAATTCTGAAAAAGAATTTTCCTATATTAGTATGTGATGGTTAAATTGGTATTTCAGTTAGAGATTGTTTTTGCAAAAAGTGCTAATTCAAAATATTTTTGAACACTAACATACACAAACACACACACAGAAAGCACATGTCCATACATACAGATGTACGAGACACCAGTAAGACACTTGATCTAGACACTTAATATTCCCCTGTCCTAATACTCCTACTTTTACATTTGGCTTGTGTTTGGTTTTAAAAAGGAATAGAATACATACATAAGGTATTATCATTACCTACCTCATTGGTAGGCAGCTGCCTTACATTTGACAGTATTTGTACAAAAATGTGTATGTGATCTTGAATCTTTACATAAAATACAAAAGGTATGCAAAACATCATTTGTCACACTGCTATGAGATCTGTCATTGAATTTACATTAGCAAAGCCAAAATAAACTAACCCAACTAACCCAACTGAAAGTCTATCACAGCGGACTGCTCCGTGTTATGGGATACAGAGTTTAAATAAAAATTAACTAAATATTTATTACTAGTAAAAGATTAGCATTTCTTTCTTCAAATTAAAGATAATAAATTAAAGATTTGGCAGATGATTACTATGCAGTCAATATGATAAGTTGCTGTCAGCAGTAATAAATTAGATTCACAATTCGATACTGTGAAACACAATAGCATGGTTTAATCTTCATATTAGGAATTACCGGTAGTGCTAATTTAGAAAGCATCTTGGCCAAGTACTCATGGGGCAAGAATTTTCTGAAGGCAGTATAAAAGAGTTTAGCCAGATCCCATTTGGCTTCTCCAAATGGTTGAAAGGGCAGTTTCTGATGTAAGTCACTCTTGAGGTTGAATTTGGGCATTTTATGTAAATGTAACTGTGTTTAACCTCTTGTATATTGTTGAATTTGTCAGCTGTAGTTTGATAATCATGGCTTTACTGTAGTTTAAATGTAACAAAAATTGAATTTAATTGAATTTAGTTCAGTAATTCCTAGCTGAATATTTGGATGTGTTGAAAGTCCCCCTGCATTCTGCAGATATTAGATCCTCCAGCATGTGTGCTGTTTATTTTTAGAGCCATCTTTATTTTATTTTTTACATGGAAGTGTGATATAATGCTGTTGTCAGCTGGTGAAAGAAATTCATTGTTTACCATAGATGTTTTTGTTTCTCTTTTTATATTATATTGTACAAAGTAATGGTGGTTAAGCTTAAAAAACTGAATGATGGTGGTGTATTATCTTTAATTAATTCTTCAATTAATTAATTTATTCCTGTTCAGCATAAGGTTTGCTGATTTCTGCTAACATTTGTCCAGCTTGCCAACAGTGTTGTAGTCCACAGTGCTGGTTCTGTACACTGGGGAGGCTTCTGAGCGAAGCTGCTTTTGCTACTTTTCCATTTATTTGCTGGAGTTTAGGAGGTAAAATATTCAACATTATGACATCTGTCACCACACCTTCCTAAGAACTGTGATTTGCTGTCTATAAGGAAAATGCCTTCAGAGTGTATGACTGTTGTAAAGTGATAGTAAGGTCTGATGGACATGTGTTCTGTTTAATAGCTTTGGCACTAAAGAGGAAACAGGGTCAGATGTGGAGAAGCACGCTAATGTCACTGGTATTTTGTTGCAAGCTAGACTTATGGCTTAAGCTGTAGTCAGCAGGAGATCAAATTAGTGTGTCAAACACATAAGCAGACTTAGAACCGTCGTACACTGTAAAATGTGCTACCACAATGAAAATGTGATTTTGGCATGTGTTCTTTGATGTTACACACTGTAATGTAAAACGTATGATGTGGAAATCATGTTCTCATTAGGAATAAACACAAATGGACCAACCAACACAGCAGTGCTCTTAGACCTATGATGTTATCCTATAGTAGACAGATTGGGACTCTGCAGTAGTTTAGCAGCTCAGTTCTACATCATAATAGCTTAATTTAAGACTCTGGTCATGCCCCAAAATACAGATTTCTTAGATACCCAAGAGGTAAAATTCTATTCTGAGCAATACTGATAATAAATGCATACACTCTGTAATGATTATAGATTGGTTTTGAAACATGTACCACATTATGATGTATAGATTATATTGTTATCTGTACAATGTTTTATCCTTATTGACAATTTGACTCTTGTTAACTGAATAAAAAAAACAACAGAATAAATAATTGTATGTATGAACAGAATAACATAAATATAGATTGCAGTGTCTATGAAATGTTTACAAATCATTGGGGAATTAGAAAGAAGCTCAAAGAAATAAATTTACTCTATTATATATTGTGTCTGTTGAATTTTACTAGAGCACTAGATGGCGTCTTGCTGTAAATTGATGACCAAAACCTACTAGAGGTCTAAAAATAATTTTTTAAAGGAGTAGACAGAGGGTATTCCTGACCAAAACAGAGAGTGAGGAACAGATAGTGATGTTGGGAGAGGGAGGCTGTGAGCTTTAAATATGGTATCAGTTTATACAACTCTGTTATTGTTATTGTTACTTTATTTATACCACTCTGTTACTGTCATTAATACACATTAGAGCAGGGTGTCAAACTCATGACCCGCGGGCCAAATGTGGCCCGCCGCATCATGTTATGTGGCCTGCGAGAGCTTAAAAATTCTAATTGTCAAAAAAAAAAGTCAAATACGTGCAGTGACCAAAAACGACATTTCCCACAACTATGTATCCGTGAAGTGACGACATCTCGGTACTGCAGTGTTTCCACGTCGATGTGATTTCCCCAATAAGTGTAATTGAGAAATACAAATAATGATCCCAAAATGTCCAGGAAGAGAAAAATAGATGCAGATGGAAGGATGGAAGGGTGTTTCAAGAAAGATGGGAAGTAGGCTATGCCAAAATTAGGCATCAAGAAAAACAACGTAGGCTATTTTGCTTTCTTTTTCAGAGGGAGCGTTTTTGAAACACAATTGCTATTTTCAGTTATTTTGAATAAAGTAAATGTGATATCTTTGATGTTATTTTTCTTTATTCACTTGGATAGTTTGATCGTTGATTGATGGAGTAATGTAGGTTTCATAACCTAACAAATTTAAAGGATTTATATTATAATAACAGAGCAACAAACAAACATATTTTTTTACATCTATGTAAATATGCCTATATGTAATATTTATAACTTGAATAAGTAATAAATTTGGTTTGCAGGTTCAAGCCCCTGTGATGCCGCTGGGAGTGCAAAAGAGCAACTTAGTGCAGCTCTGTGAAATGAAGGGAGGGCACTGCCCTCTGACTCTAGCCAATTGTGGACAAGTGTGTTTGTGCTTGCTAAGGGCAGTTAGCACCATCCTCAAAATGTGTTGAGCGGCGCCTCTCTCACAACAGCAGTTGGAAGAGATGTGGTGCTTGGTGTCACGCTCCGTAAAAGGAGCACACGTTTTCCATACTGTCCAGAATTGGTAATAGTTTTATGGTGTGGTAGGTTAGCTAGGTGGTGGGTGGGAATTGACATAACTAAAATGGGGTAGTTAGGGGGAAAAAAATAATTCATTTTTGTATGTATGTTTATTTATCTACTTATTAAGGTTGTATGGTTCTTAGCAGTCCACATGATGTAGAATGGAGTATACATAGTACACAAGCAAACTTTTACGTTCTCCTGCTTGTTCTCTATCTGACACTCACATGGTTCATCAACTGCTGTTCTTCAGACAAATAGCTGGTTGAAAAGAACCAGTACTGAACTATAACTGCGTTACCGTATAGTCAAAGTTTATTACAACTTTATATAAAGACAAATGACAAGAAATGCAAATGCTTGCTGGTGCCCCATGTGGTCATTTATTCAGCGGAGTCTTTGCCCTAAAAAAAAAAAAAATTATTTATTTGTATTTGTTTTCATTATAAATATACAGTAGTTTACAGTCAAGCAGGCTCAGTTAAAATTGTTCAGTTGGAATGCATTTCTTTGACTAAATCTAAATGGAATTTACCTTTCCAGCATCTCTGCTCTTGGCTCTGAGCTTGTTGACCTGGGACTCAGCAATGTCAGCACGCTCCTGGGCTTCCTCCATCTCATGTTGCACCTTCCTGTACCTGGACAGGTGAGTGTTGGCCTGCTCCTCCTGGTAAAGAATCAGTCATGACCCCAGTTAGAGCTGGTGATATGGTGTAAAATATTGGTTGATATTATCAGGGGGCAATTAAATGTAATGCTGTGCATATACTAAATACACATGTGCATGTTGCCCAGGGGCAAACGTACAGCTTCCTCAGCCTGTCTCTTGTAGGCCTTCACTTTCAACTGCAGCTTGTCCACAAGATCCTGCAGTCTTGTCACGTTCTTCTTGTCCTCCTCAGTCTGCAATGTTGTTGCCACTGCTTTAGGTTTTGTTTGTTATAGTAAGTATTCTTAAATTTTCTTACTAGTTGCTAAGTGTATGCAGTACCTGATAGGTCAGCTCCTTTACTCTCCTTTCATATTTGCGGACTCCTTTAACAGATTCAGCACTGCGTCTCTGCTCAGCCTCAACTTCAGACTCCAACTCACGCACCTATAGAACATATTTCATACATTATATCTGAAATAGTAAATTCATGGTTCTTTATTTTAATATATAATATATATAGTGAACAAAACATTTACATCTATACTCCAGTAAAACTAATATAATTGTATTCTATAAAAAAGCCTTTATATTCAGTGTATAAATAGTGTAACATACTCTAGACTCCAGTTTCTGGAGCTGCTTCTTTCCACCCTTCATGGCAAGACTCTCAGCCTCATCCAGGCGGTGCTGCAGATCTTTGACCGTGACCTCAAGGTTCTTCTTCATCCTCTCCAGATGAGCACTGGTGTCCTGCTCTTTCTTCAGCTCCTCTGCCATCATGGCAGCCTAGTGTGTGAGCCATGTCATGAGTTTTAGTTTTTATGTAGTGAGCCGCATTCATACAAAATTTGAAGGCATATATGAATCATGTAAATGGTTATAATTCATAGTTTGAGTGGGTAAAACAGTGTGGGTATTTAACACTCACATCAGTAATTGCTTTCTTGGCCTTATCCTCAGCATTTCTTGCCTCCTGGACTGTGTCATCCACCTCACCTTGGATCTGCACTAGCTCACCCTCAAGCTTCTTCTTGGTGTTGAGAAGGCTGGTGTTCTGTTAGAAGACAAATACATTAGTATTTTTTACAAGAGGTGACAAAGAAACAGCAAAACTATAAGCTGGCTGTATTTACCTGAGAGTGCAACAGTGCCACACGCTCACTGGCATCAATCAGCTCCTGTTCAGCCACTTTGCGTCCTCTCTCTGTCTGTTCCAGTGCAGATCTCAGCTCCTCAATCTCTGCCAGCATCAGATTATTCCTGCGCTCCACCATGGCAACCTGTTCCTTCATGTCTTCTTGTCCTCTGACAGCCTCATCAAGGTGGAGTTGGGCATCCTGATGTTTAAAGGGATGGTTATAATTAGGTGACTCAAGCTGCATTCACAGGACAATCCCCCAAAAAACAAGTCCTACCTTGAGCTGTCCCTGGATGTTCCTGAGCTGTTTCTGGGACTCAGCAGACTGGCGGTTGGCATGGCTCAGCTGAATCTCCATCTCATTCAGGTCTCCCTCCATCTTCTTCTTGATTCTGAGGGCATCATTTCTGCTCCTAACCTCAGAGTCCAGAGTGCTCTGCATGGACTCAATCACCCTCTGGCTGTTCCTCTTGATCTGTTCAATCTCCTCATCCTTCTCAGCGAGTTTCCTGTCAATCTCACCCTTAACCTGGTTGAGTTCAAGCTGGACACGAAGAATCTTGGACTCTTCATGTTCAAGTGTGCCCTGAAGAATGGTGTCAAACGTTAAATCACTTGTTAAACTCCAAGTTACATTTATAACATGGTAAAGTTTTGTACAGTTTTACCTCAGCTTCTTCAAGAGCAGTCTGGATTTCAGATTTCTCAGTCTCCACTGTCTTCTTTGCCTTCTCTAGCTCATGGATGGTTTTTCCAGTCTCCCCAATTTGTTCAGTCAAGTCAGCAATTTCCTCTGAGGGTGAGATAAAAATGAACATTTATGTTATTCATTTCGTACTTTGCTATAGTCTCAGTTATTCAAACAGGTGTGCTTGTTAATAAGTAACATACGTTGCAGATTCTTGTTCTCTCTCTTCAGAGTCTCCAGCTGGTCTAGAGCTTCCTCATATGAGTTCTTCATCTTAAAGAGCTCAGTGCTGAGAGAGCGAGCCTCTTTCTGAGCAGCTTCCAGTTCAGCCTGGCCTTCCTCATACTTCTGCTTCCACTCTGCCAAGACCTGAAATGTAGAGGGAACATCAGATATTATTTCATATTTATGCTTACCATGATAACTCATGGTTTCATATTTCATAGACCATTTTCAATGGCAGATATTTGACCTTATCAAAGTTCCTCTGTTTTTTGTCCAGGTTGGCAGCTAATGCATTGGCTCTCTCAACATCAATCATGAGGTCCTCCACTTCACCCTGTAGTCTCTGCTTGGTTTTCTCCAGAGAGGCACATTTAGAGTTCACTGCTTCAATGCATTCCTCTGCATCTTGGAGACGCTGGGCAAGTTTTTTCCTAAGGAAATTTTCACAATGTTATAATATGTTTTTCTATGTTTGCAGTCTCTGTATTGTAGTGTACTGTTAATTTAATTCAATTACTTGGCCTCCTCAAGCTCCTCAGTACGTTGGATGGCATCGGTCTCATATTTGGTTCTCCACTGAGCCACCTCACTGTTGGCCTTGGACATTCCACGCTGGAGTTCACCCTTTGCCTCCTGCTCTTCCTCAAACTGCTCTCTGAGCAGGTCACAGTCATGACGAGCTGATTGGACAGCATGAGCCAGGGCATTCTTGGCCTGTGATTGAGTGGACAGTTGGTGAAACTTTATTTCTAAATGGTTTTCTACTGGAGTTATAACGAGTGTATGCAATGCGTATTACATACAATATTACCTCAAATACAACATTTTAATAGTACCTTGACTTCCTCTTCAAGTTGTCTCTTGAGCTCTTCAATCTGCTGTGTGTATGCTTGTTTTCCCCTAGTTAACTGGGAAACAAGTGCTTCCTTCTCCTCCATCTGACGGCTAAATTCACCTTTGAAAGGATTTTGGAAAATGATGCTACATAAGTCAAATAACATTTGAGCCATCTGATCTGTAAAGTGCTGAAACTAACCATTCTCAGTCTGAAGTCGAGCTCTTTGTGCACTCAAGTCGTTCAGCTGACGAATATGTTCATCATTTTTAGTTTTGAGTTCACTCAGCTGGTCTTCAAGGGTGCGACACATTTTCTCTAGGTTTGCCTAAAAATATATACATAATATTAAAAAGACAAAGAAAATTATGCCTTAGCCCTTAAGAATGTGGAGCTGTATAATGGTATTTAAAGCACAGCTGTTGCCAGACATTTCACCTCACGTTCCTGTGTTAAAAGATGTGCATGAATTACAACATTTAGCCTTAAAAGGTAATGTGTCTTAATGTCAAATAAATTCACCTTTGATTTTGCAACAGCCTCCATGTTACTGGACAGGTCATCAATCTCCATTTTGTATTCACTCTTCTCCTTCTCCAGTTTCTGTTTGACCCTCTGAAGGTTGTCGATCTGCTCTCCAAGCTCAGCAACACTGTCAGCTTGTTTCTTGCGGAGGGCAGCAGCTGTAGCTTCATGCTGCAGAGTGGACTCTTCCAGATCACGACGCAGCTTCTGGAACTCGGCCTCACGCTTCTTGTTCATCTCAATCTGAGCAGCAGTAGCACCACCAGCTTCCTCAAGCCTCTCACTGATCTCCTCAAGTTCTCTGGAGAGATCAGCTCTCTGCTTCTCAACTTTAGCACGAGCTGCACGTTCAGCCTCAATTTCCTCCTCCAGCTCCTCAATGCGAGCCTAGAAGATATGATTTTACATTTTAGAAGTTTCCTCATTGCTGAATAATTTTTAATTAAATTCCATTATTTTGTATTGATGAATCACCTGGAGTTCTTTAATCTTCTTCTGAAGCTGGGCACCCATTGACTGTTCATCTTCTATCTTGCTCAACAACTGGCTTATTTCAAAGTCCTTCCTGTTATATTATGACAATATATGCAACAATTAGATGTTTTTATTTTAAAATATGCAAAGTGATTAACTACGTTTGATGCCATTTGTAATGTGAGGTGATTTGTACTTTTTGATCTTCTCATCAGATTGCTGCTTGTCATTCTCCAGATCCATTATGGACTCCTGGGCCAGTTTCAGGTCACCCTCAAGCTTCCTCTTTGCTCTCTCAAGGTCCATTCGGTGCTTCTTCTCTTGCTCCAGTGAACCTTCAAGCTACATTTGATGAAAACCAGAGCATTACAGAACACCACATCAGAACACATCTGTTAAACAGTACTGTAATTACAGTGAAGACAGTGCTTGTCATATTCTTACATCATCCACTTGTTGTTCAAGCTTGGTCTTGGCTTTGGTCAGAGTGTTGACTTTGTCTTCCTCTGCTTGGAGATCATCAAGGGTCTGCTGGTGTGATTCTTGAAGGGCTTTCTTCTCCTTAGTGAGCTTGGCAATGCTTTCATCTTGAGAGGCCATCTCCTCAGTCAAGTTCTTGACCTGTGGAAAATAAGAAAAAAAACTACTCTATCTGTGTCCATTTTTAGAAGATTGCCTTACAAATTAAAGCTTACATATCTATAAACTTACTATTTGGGCAAGAAGTTACACTGATTGATATTGGTATAATATGTAACATATAGCCTACTAACCTTGTTCTCAGTGGCATGTTTCTCCTTCTCCACTTTAGCCAAGGTGAGCTCCAGATCATCAATGTCCTTCTTCAGCTCAGAACATTCATCCTCCAGTTTCCTCTTCTTGGCAGTCAGCTCGGCATTCATTTCTTCCTCATCCTCCAGTCTCTCATTTGTCTCTTTGAGTTTGGCCTCAAGCTGGATCTTGCTCTTGATCAGCCCCTCACATCTTTCTTCAGCATCAGAGAGGTTCTCTGTTTCCTGTGTATTTAAATATTATATTAAAACATTATAGTACTTAGCTATAAAAAAAAATTGTTATAGTTATTTTTGCAAGGTATGCAGAGACATTTAATATAACAATCTTTTATTAGTCCCACACTGATGAAATTCACAGACTTAAGTACTTACAGATGCCACTTGCAGTTGTAGGTCATTTTTCTCCTGCAGAAGAGAAACCATTTTCTCCTCAAGCTCTTTCTTCTTGGCCAATGCCTTTGCCAGATCCTCCTTCATCTTCTCAAAGTTCTCCTTCATGGCAGCCATTTCCTTCTCTGTCTCTGCACTCTTCAGTAGAGGCTTGATTTTGAAGTACAGCTTCATCCATGGCCAGTGTTTCACATTCATGAATGAGCGGATGTTGTACTGGATGCTAAAGATGGATTCTCTAGAATTCAAGCTCCAAGTTAGTATCAGTTCTATACACAAAACTACTACATACTAATATTAGTGTTTTCATTACTGTAGTATCATTGCATCCTCATATGATATTTTGCACATTGTTTATTTAAGTATAAATATACCTTCTCTCCATCATCTTGACAAACTCCTTTCTCATGAGGTAGCCACGGCACAGAGCTTGAGTCATGGTCACTAAAGTTGCCAGTTTCTCATCTCGCATCTCCTCAAGGGTACCAAGCAGACCAGCTTTGAAGAACACCTACCAATAGAAAATGTGCAACAGTTTTAAATAGCCTCACATATTATTCCATTTTCATTGTGCCATGAATATCACTCACCTTTGTGTGTCCAAACTTGTACTGGGTGTGGTCCACATCAATGGAGCCCAAAAGTTTTTCTGCAGCTTTCTTGTTGTCGATGAACTGTCCCTCTGGGATGACACTGGCATTCAAGACTTTGTATCTATATTAGAAATGATGACCCATTAAAGGTGGCATTTCACACTTTTTTTAACCATTGCACTGAATATTAAGAGTAAATAAATGACCTTTGCTTGAAGTCACCATAGAGGATTCTGCTAGGGAATCCCTTTCTGCAGATTCTAATACCCTCCAGCACACCATTACACCTCAGCTGGTGGATAACCAGGAAGTTCTCCATCAAACCTACAATGGTCAATAAATTGATGCTCTGTATTCAGTATGTTCATTTTAAAATAAGGTTAATGTAATTGTTGAAATTTGAAAATACGTTTGAAAATAATTTTTGAATAGACCAAAGATCACACACCTGGAGTCTTGGACTCATTTGGAATCAAGCAACGCACAAAATGAGGGTGCGTGCTCCTCAAGTTGGTCATCAGTTTGCCCAGGTTCTCCTGTGGAGTTTGACATTTGTTGACAACATATGTTTTTGTTTCATTTTATGCAATTACAATTACAATTGTTTGTTTATGTTTCATATATCTGTGACGTTGGGTGCGAGGCGAAGGACGAGACACAAATCCAGCTTCACAGACACAACGACACGTTTTAATGCAGACAGGTATTGCGCAATAGCGCACGCTAAACCAACACATACACACGTAACGTGTAGACTCAAACATTAGACAACGACGAGCACAAGACACTGCGCGAACGCACATTAAATAGACAGACCACATCAACCCCACGTGATGACGAGACGAGCCACAGGTGAGACGGATAATTACAAGACGCACCCGCACCCACGGAGGTACACAGACGCAGACGAATAGACGCAGACAACGTTAACACACGCCCCAAAGGAAGGGTTCGGGGACCGTAGCGTGACAGACGCCCCCACCAAGGGCACTACCCGTCCCGGGGTGCCAACAGGACTGAGTGCCCCGAACCCACGTCGATGGGCGGATCTGAAGCGCCCAGTCCTGCGTCTGGGAGATGACCGCCCTCGGCGGAGAGTCCGCCACACACAGTCTAGAACACCCTCCCTGGGAAGACGGGGGAAAACACATTAGACACATTTAACGGGACATTCACAAACACACACACAGGTACACTTACACATAGTGGCACGAAAGGGAAAAACGGGTTAGGCACACAAATGGGAAGACTTACGAACACTGGCATACACAAACATGAAACAGGCGCCAGACTACGCGCCAGGAGTAGAGCGATAAGGGGAGAGAGATCGGGAGCTGCCGGTGCTGCAGCGGACGGTCCACCTCCGGTCCTCGCAGCGGACCCTCCGCGGGGTGCAGCGCGACCGGCGGACGTGCCGGGTGCAGCGCGACCGGCGGACGTGCCGGGTGCAGCGCGACCGGCGGACGTGCCGGGTGCAGCGCGACCGGCGGACGTGCCGGGTGCAGCGCGACCGGTGGACGCCCCGAGCGGACCGCGGCCGGTAGACGCCCCGAGCGGACCGCGGCCGGTAGACGCCCCGAGCGGACCGCCTGGGAGATCCCCTGCAGTCTCCATCTCCTCCTCCTCTTCTCCTTGGTCCCACTCCATGGACTGCTCCGGGCTGCCACCCCGGGAGCAGTCCATCCTCTCTCCACCGTAACGATCGGAGGATGGGACCGTCTCTGGTGTCCACCTCCCCTTCACAGTCCCAGCGGAACACTCAGAGGGAGGCGGACTGCCTTCCTCCTCCGACTCGAACTCCTCCACCTCCTCGTCGTAGCCCACGGCGGGGAAGGAGCGTTCTGACGGAGGGTAATCATCGTCTTCTTCCTCCTCTTCCTCACCGTAGCCCACGGCAGGTGCGTTGCACTCGAACGGAGGGTAATCGTCGTCCTCCTCCTCCTCCTCGCCGTAGCCCACGGCAGGAGCGGAGCACTCGGACGGTGGGTAGTCCTCCTCGTTCCCCTCTCCCCCACCATAATCCACTGTGGGGGCGTAGCACACGGAGGGAGGGTAATCCTCCTCCTCGCCGTAGTCCACGGTGGAGGCGGAACAAACCGAGGGAGCCTGATCGTCCTCTTCCTCCTCGCCCTCCGATTCCTCCCCCTCGAACTCGCTCTCAGGGGTCTTCTCTGTGGAGCAGAGTTCGAGGGAGCCGACCCTCAGGGGCGAGAGGTCTCTGGTGGGAGAGGGGTGTCGCTCCCTCCACATCCGCACCGCGGTCTGGCGGAAATACTCCGCCAGTTCCCCAGTGCTGGCCTCCCGAGCCCGGAGCAGCATGATGCTGCATAAAGGGTCCTGCTCCATAAGTTCGGGAGCAACGGTGGACGCGCGGTGTTGGGCAGGAGCAGAGGCATGGCGGCGCTTGCTGGGCTTCTTGCCCTTCTTTGGCCGGGTGGTGTAGCCTGGCATGGCTTGTTGTGTCTCTGACGGCTCGTCGTTCTGTGACGTTGGGTGCGAGGCGAAGGACGAGACACAAATCCAGCTTCACAGACACAACGACACGTTTTAATGCAGACAGGTATTGCGCAATAGCGCACGCTAAACCAACACATACACACGTAACGTGTAGACTCAAACATTAGACAACGACGAGCACAAGACACTGCGCGAACGCACATTAAATAGACAGACCACATCAACCCCACGTGATGACGAGACGAGCCACAGGTGAGACGGATAATTACAAGACGCACCCGCACCCACGGAGGTACACAGACGCAGACGAATAGACGCAGACAACGTTAACACACGCCCCAAAGGAAGGGTTCGGGGACCGTAGCGTGACAATATCACTATAAAATTGTTCTTACCCTAAATAGAGCAGACACAGTCTGAAAAGAACCACCCTTCTTCTTACCACCCTTCTTACCACCACCACCACCTTCAGCTGTTTGGAGTTGAAATGTATGATACGTGTTAGTTATAACTATATGGTTAAGTCCATAACAGTGTTTCTTTCAGTAAAATCAGTGCTTGAATAATCAGGATTACCTGAAAGGGTTAACCCATATCACATAGCTACAAAAAAATCCAACAGTATCAATGATTTAATCTTACCCTCAGCAGATGCATGGCCTGCATAAAGGAATGCCAACAGTTTGTTTGCTGACTTCTGGTACAGCTGCACAACAGATTCATTCAGAGGGTCCTTGTTTTTGTCCAGCCAGCCAGAAATGTTGTAGTCTACAGTGCCGGCATAGTGCACCAGGGAGAAGTGGGCCTCAGCTTTGCCTTTGGCTGGTCTTGGCTTTTGGAAAGCCTTAGTTTTGCCAAGATGCTGGTCATGTAGCTTGTTCTTAAAGGATGTGTCTGTAGCCTTGGGGAACATGCACTCCTCTTCAAGGATGGAGAAGATGCCCATTGGCTGTTTGTAACAGATTTTTAACACTGATGGTATGATTTCATTATTAGTACTACTGCTTTATTAAACATTTGTATTTCTGAATATTGTTATTACTGTAATAACCTATTTAGTCTTACCTTCTCAATAAGCTCAATGCAGGCAGCCAGGTCCATACCAAAGTCAATGAACTCCCATTCAATTCCTTCTTTCTTGTACTCCTCTTGTTCCAGCACAAACATGTGGTGGTTGAAGAACTGTTGCAGTTTCTCATTTGTGAAGTTAATGCAGAGCTGCTCCAGACTGTTGAACTGTTTAAAAATATGAATGTTAACCACCACCACTCTCTTTCATTAGTACTAAGTACTGAATTATGTTATATTGCTATACTGTGTAAAGCAAACCGTATAGACTCAAATATTTACATCGAAGATCTCAAATCCAGCGATGTCCAACACACCAATGAAGAACTGCCTTTGCTGCTTTGTGTCCAACATCTCATTGATTCGGATGACCATCCACAAGAACATTTTCTCATAGACAGACTTACAAAGAGCGCTGACAGCATTATTGACCTGGAAAATTCAAACATAGATTTTTAATCTGCTGTAGATTATTTAAAAAGTTTTCTCCTCTGTTGGCAAATATTACATTACCTGTGGTACAGTTTGGCCTTTAGTCACAAACTCATTTCCGACCTTCACTCTGGGGTAGCACAAAGCTTTCAGCATGTCAGCTGAGTTCAGGCCCATGAGGTAGGCGATTTTATCAGCCACTGAAATGTGAGAAGTGATTGTAATCCTCATTTAAACCTGTTTATGTTATGTACAGTGATAAGACCCAACAAATCTGGTGACGAGTTGTGATATTTACCCTCAGTGCCATCAGGCTCAGCCTGCTCCTCTCTCTGCTTCTGCTTGAACTTCATGTTCCCATGGTGCATCACAGCTCCAGTCAACTTGTAGATGCCTATTTTCTCTTCAGCAGTGAAGCCCAAAATGTCAATAGCAGTCTGTGTGGTGAAAACAATGGAAAACAAATCAAAGCATGATATGTTTGTGATGGGAACATACAAGTTTACACAGTTTCTTCTTACATCTGTAGCAATGAACTCTTCCACGTCATTGATGCTCTTGACTGTGATTTCACCCTGGCTGATCATAGGGTAGTCATAAGGGTTGGTGGTGATGAGCAGTGCCTCTGTGTGACAAGAATAATGAAAATCAAATGTTTAGACCTAATTAGCATTACAGCTAATGTAAAAAGTTCAGACATCAGCAACACATCATACCAAGCAGCTCTGGTTTGTGTCCAGTCATGAGCTGGTAGAAGATGTGGTAGCTCCTCTCAGCAGACAGCTGGAAAGTGACTCTTGACTTCTCCAGCAGATCTGTTTACAAGCATCTAGATAAG
This sequence comes from Brachyhypopomus gauderio, assembly GCF_052324685.1. NCBI lineage: Eukaryota > Metazoa > Chordata > Actinopteri > Gymnotiformes > Hypopomidae > Brachyhypopomus > Brachyhypopomus gauderio. Next base: position 21,121,966 of record NC_135211.1, on the reverse strand, counting down.
CTTTCTCTCTTTCATGTTATTAAATACTTAACATATACTATTATATACTTACAATTTTTAATTATACTTAAAATTTAAACTGGATGTTTCAATAACTACTGGACTCAGAGGCTTAATTAGCTTTGTTTTAAAATCCATATTTAGTCAGAATATATGTATATATATGTATACTCTGTTTGATTAAACTTACATGTTTCAATATCAGCTGAGGCCAGTTTGCCAGTTTGTCCAAAATGAATTCTGATGAATTTACCCTGTACATTTAAAAGATAGTTACATAAATATAATATTGACTTTAAATACACAGTGAACCTTTCTTTTATATAAGCATGTAGTTTTGTGTACTTACAAAACGAGAGGAGTTGTCATTTCTCACAGTTTTGGCATTACCATAAGCTTCCAGCAGGGGGTTGGCTGCTACAATTTGGTCCTCCAGTGATCCCTGGTGATGATGACAGATATATTAATATGTCCAAACGCAAATGCCATTAAATGCACTCTATTGAATTTCAAATTACTCCATCAACTGGCCCAAGTATACTATTCTTCCAGTAGGTATGAATATATAGATTTACCTGCATTTTGCTAGCAGCAACAGGCTCTGCCTTCTTCTGTGTAGTCATGCCAACCATCGCAAAGTACTGGATGACACGTTTGGTGTTCACAGTCTTCCCTGCACCAGATTCTCCACTGGAGATAGAACAGATAAACAAATAAAGTGCTTTCTAATACAAATGTAGACATTAAGAGCTCAGTCTCACTCATTAAAGAATCCTTATTTCAAAGAAATGAAAACTTACGTGATCAAGACTGACTGGTTCTCACGATCTAGAATATTATTGTATATGGTTACACATGATATAACATTAATACAGCTTTTTTATGGAGCAGTGTCATCATAGATATATTAATAAAAATTATACATCTTTGTATAAAAGATATTAAATCATAATATCCTACCGGTGAGCATGAACTGATAGGCATTATCAGAGATGGAGAAGATGTGGGGCGGGGCTTCAATTCTCTTTTTGCCTCTGTATCCAGACACAACAACTGCATCATATACTGGGAGCCACTTGTAGGGGTTCACAGTGACGCAGAACAACCCTGAGTAGGTCTACAGGAGAGTCCAGAGAAATGATCCTACTGTCATGACAAAATACTATTTCACGTTCATTCTCCATAATCTTATTTCTTTGTTCAGCTTACGTAGATCATCCATGCTGCGTAACGCTCTTTGAGGTTATACAGCACAGCAGGTTCATGGAGGTGGGTCATCATGGCCATGTCCTCCATTTTGTCATATTTAGGAGGGTTCATGGGGAAGATTTCATCCTCCTTCACTGTGAGGGTCTGGGAAATAACAAAGTATAATACAAATTAAAATAAATGTGAGATATATTCAGCAGTTGCACTGTTTAGTATGTAGTAATTATGGTGTCGTCATTAAGATTATGAAACTATATATTATTTCTTCTCACTTACTTTGCCACACAGGGTTTCAGCAGTGGCTTTGCCACCTTCTCTACTCTTTAGTGTTGCCTTGAGGTACATCTCCGTAGGCTCAGACACAAAATATGCTGTTTTGGCATCAAAAGGTTTGTTCTGGGCCTCAATCCTCTCCTTCTCTGGCTTGCGGAGGTAAATGGACGCTGGCCCAAAACACTCCATCTCTGCGTCCCCCATGGTGGTGTTTTACTGTAGAGTCAAACATGTACATACAAATGTTTATACATTTCACCCTGGATGACAGTTATTTATTTTCCCCCAGCCTTTTATTTCTTACTTATATTTTTATTTAAGTATATGTATGTACATCTACATAAAACGATTTCTATTTACGACTGCTATTTAGGATATCTTTGTATTGTATTACACAAGTGAGACAAACATACAACCACACACAAAAGTTTAAATTGGATACATTTTTAGCTAACAAGTCACTCTTATTATTGTATTGTTATTATTTGATTGTTAGTATTGTTTTGGTTTTTATTGTTATTATTATTGTTGTTATTGTTTTATTTTATTGTTATCTTATTATTTTATTGTTATTTAATTGTTATTGCATTGTTTTGTCATTTCATTGTTATGTTATTGTTTTATTGTTGTTATTGTTGTATTTTTATTGTTATTATTATTGTTGTACCTTGTTTGATGCCAAGAGGAAGAAGTGTCAGATTTTCTGGCAGATTGTGGACACTGGAAAAAAGAATTTAGATATTTTATGAAGTTGTCCTGAAGTCAATCATCCATCATTTTTGAGGAATCAAAAAATCTGAAATCTCAAAATCTGAAAGACATGAAAGGTTTATTGTAGTGAAAGCAGTTGTAACTCTCTCACCTTTGCAGGGTGCTTGAAGCGTCCTCCAGCCGTGGGGAAGCCTAATATATAGCACCAGTACCGCTGACTCAACAGGCATTTCTAGCTACATATGGTCATGTGGACGCAATGCATTTCTGCCCCAAGTAGCAATACTAATGAGACGTCTGTGTTATTCTATTGTTGTACATGATGCTTCTCAGCAGGATAATTTGTACAGTAACACTGTTATAGGATGTAAACATTTAATTGCTATGCATATTAGTCATTGTTTTTAACAGGAAAAATCAGTACATAAGATAATAATACTTTTTTATTTAATTTATACTTTTATTTCAATACTTTCCCTGCATTCTGTTATTAATGGTAGTTTCAGAATGAGGTAGTTATATGCAAATAATTAAAGTTTTTTGAGAATAGTGTATAACAAAGACAGGAATTTGTGATTGGTTATTAGTTACACACAGGTTTCATAAATAGCTTATAAAACAAAACGTTAGGTTTTGGCACTGATGACACAAATTGGCTGTGATGAGCGATTTAATGTCACTGGTGTTCTCTTTCTTCATCAGGACAAGCATTTTCTAAATATATGATGTCTCCATAGTCATTCCAAAAACATACATTGCTGATGATAATCACACTTCAAGTGAAATTATACACATTTTCAACATTTATTTGTAAAAATTGGGTGAAGAACATAACACATAATGTTCTTACATATAAGGAATGGGGCTTACCACAAGATTTAGTACCCAGAACATAACTTTCCCTTCTGCAGATGCTTACATGGCATTTAAAGTTCCGACGTTGTTTCAAATGACTAACTAGATTCATATATTAGCAGAGTGAATCGTAATAATACTAGTAGAATGTTCTTATCATGATCCTACGTGAAAATGAGTGCACTTCTGATTGTGAGGAAGAACTTACTCCGTCTTCTGTTTCACAGATGCAGGCTTTCTCAGCCGTGTATAATACAAACTATGAAAAGGTGAAGATACCTTTTTACTTATTTGTAATGGTATAGTGAAGCTTCTTTGTGAAATAGCCTAAATAGGATAAATACATTTATACATGTGTTTGTGTTTTTTATCATCTGCAGTTGCTGGTATGTTTTTGTGTGACTTTAATGAAGAAGTATAGATTCAGATAAAATGTGACCATAATAATGTGAATGTAAATAACTGCACAGTTAACACATTTCTTCCAGTCAAAACACGTAACATTTTAGCATTCGTTATGAAACCATGCAGAACCCTTTTAAGGAGGGCTTGTCTACTTTGACAGCTTTACACTGAACTTAAAGAAACATCTTACATTTTGTCATGTACTGTCCTCTGCAAGTATTTCAGGTCTTTGCATAATCATCACTTTTTGGTTCTCAAACGTCCTATGTTTTATCGTGGCAATTACATAATACTTACAATGTTTAGGACTTTATCTAAATAACATTTCTTGCTGATCAGTACTGTACCTGGGTAGGTCCTATATCAGAAAAAGATGGTTTCATGTTTTATTGAATACATCACTTAAGTCATCTCATCACTAATAACATAGGTTTTCTTGATGTCTTGATTCCTCTTCATTTATTTTTACCCTTATTTAAGACAATAAGAAACAATCTTACAAAAGATAATATAACAATTCTTTAAGGGTCAACATCAGTTTAGAACAATAATGACTTTGCCTAATCATTCCAGCTTTGAGCTTGTTGACCTGGGACTCAGCAATGTCAGCACGCTCCTGGGCTTCCTCCATCTCATGTTGCACCTTCCTGTACCTGGACAGGTGAGTGTTGGCCTGCTCTCCCTGGCAAAGGAACAATAAACACCCCAGTTAGCACCATTAATATGTTATAAAATATGAATTCATGTTAACAAGGAGCTAAAATGTGATGCCCACCATACTTTGGTGAGTATACAGCTTCTTCAGCCTGTTTCTTGTAGGCCTTCACTTTCCGCTGAAGCGTGACCACAAGATCTTGCAGTCTGATCAAGTTCTTCCTGTCCTCCTCAGTCTGCAAGGTTGTTGCCACTGCTTTAGGTTTTGTTTGTCATATTTATGATATTCAGATTCATAATATCATTACTAAATATATGCTGGTCGTGGTATCTGTACTCCTTTAACAGCAACAGCAGTCTTTACTCTGTGTCAACCTCAGCCTACTGCTCACAACAATATACATTTCATACATGATGAATGAATTAATAAACAAGAAGACAAACGTTTCTAATGGAACTTCTTTTTTTAAATATAGTAGTATATAATGTAATATAATAAAAAAACAAAACATACCCTAGACTTCCTTCCACCCTTCATGGCCAGGTTCAGCCTCATCCAGATGGTGCTGCAGCTCCTCTGCCAACTCTTATGCCATCATATATTGTATGAGCCATGTAAAGGATTTAATTAGCATATACTTAATTGTAAATCATGCAAAAAACAGTATATGCACTCATTCATATGTCAGATGGTTTTCTTTAATGTTGATTAAAACTTACCATGAGCTGTCTTTGAACATTTCTGAGCTCGTTAAAGAACTCAGCAGCCTTGTGGCTGATAGCAGCCATAGCTTCTTGATTCTGAGGGTATAATTCCTGCTCCTAACCTCAGAGTCCAGAGTGCTCTGCATGGACTCAATAACCCTCTGGCTGTTCCTCTTGATCTGTTCTCCTCATCTTTCTCAGCGAGTTTCCTATCAATCTCACCCTTAACTTGATTGAGCTCAGGATGGGCATGAAGAATCTTGGACAAGAGTAGCTGTAATTTCTTACAGTGTTGCCATTACCATACGAAAGGCATAGCTGCATCATTATATATCTTCCGAATAATACATTTGGAATCAGATAGTAAACATATAAACAATGTAACTCAGGTAATTTTAAGATAAATGTGAAATATATTGATTCATTTATGTATATGTATCTGTTGATTAAGTATATATTGTATTTCAGACATTAATCTTGTTAAATAATTTACTGTGTTATTGTAATACTGCATCGTTTAAAGTTAGTAGTAAGTTTACACTAAGGAAGTACATGTCCTTGGTCTCAGAGTAATTGCTCCACTTGAACTAACCTCAATAGCACTTCAACAATGTCTAACGTGGCAGTGGAGGAGCTGTCAGATGCCACTGGTCTTTAGTTTCAAGGCATATGCCAGGCAAGCATCTTAATAATAACTTTTATGACAGTCAGATGGGCATGCCAAGCCCAAGATGTACTGACAGCAAGGAGACTTAACACAAGACTTTTTCCTTGACGTTGTTCTCAAAGGTCCCGAAGGCAATACCTTAACCAGCTCATATTACTAATATCTAAAACTTGAATCTTTCCTGGGGTGTGATATTTAGGATAAGTGTGCAGTTGACAAGTCTTATATGTGCTGTCGTATATGTGAAGTGTATGTTTTTGATGTAGAATTTTTGATGTTTTTTGATGATTTTCATGTTCATTAAGCACATTTACAGTACTATAGTGTAGGGTATGAGTGTAGGAAAAAATATCTACAGTTCCTGGAGTTGCTAAGACGAGAGACATCTCATATGACATCCTGGAGCTAAAGCATGGATTAACCATGGGGGAGCCCTCACATGCCTCTGGGATACTGTTGCAGAACTCTGGCACGCCATGCATTGTTATTAATAAGTCATATTAGAGAAGTCATCTCTGTGGTACTGTGGTGGCTCTAAAAGGGTGCCCACTGCTTACAAAAAAAAAAAAAAAGGACAAAAAGAAAAACCCAGATCAAATGCAAGAAAGGTTTACTATGCAACTAATTGAGCTTTGCTACACAGGGAATCTGGGAAAAACCATTTAATTCAGACAGGGGGTTGATTAGAAATCTCTTGTGTTAGCATTTGGCTGTTGTCTGAGTGTAATTCCAGAAACCCGATGAGAGTTTTAATCTGGGTGTTCTTACTTCTATTCTCTTTCCACAGGCAAAGGAGTTTAATGCAAAGGCCTGAAATGGTGTAAGTAAAAAAATAGTAAATAATAGTAAAAAACAATAATTCCAGTCATTTTATAAATGTATAATGTTGTGAAACTAGAGCTTCTATAAATATCTAAATATCCAGATTGTATTTTTAGTAGTTTCAATATTTGTAAATATAGTAAGAGTTGTTTTGTTATCCTTATGAACAGTTCAGCTTGTCCACATACAATAATAAAAGTGTATTTTTACCCATCTTCTCTGTATTAATTTTCCATATAATAATTTATCTTCTTTTAGATTGTTTTCACTGTGATTTTTGGCCTGGTCCATCACTGATGAAGTTCATGTTGTTGCACAGGAACTGGCCTCCAGTTACAATACAGGCCATAATTTTCTTCAGTAAACCTGTACACTAAAGCTATGTAATTAGGACAGTAGAACAATTCATGCAACCCAAGGGCATATGCAGGTCAGTCACTCATTCTTCTCTTGTACTGTATTTTAAGCAGGTGGGATTTCTATTTCTTTTAAACTACTTCCTGATTAAAAGAGTATGTGCTTAATGTGCAGTGGTCATTAAATTACATATGCCCAGATAAGAGCAGAGAAGGTTAGTGGAATCAGTAATAACGTGTAGAGTATTATTTAGGCCAACAGCTGAGTCAGACAACCCTTCCAACCTCCTGCTTGAAACCAAACCTGATTTTGGCAGGTCTGAGGATCTTGACGGCATACCAAAATAATTACACAAGACACTTGTCTTGGGCAGCTTGGTCTGAACAGTCTTGTCACTCACGCCACCACCTACTGGAGGATAATGTAAATATAGCCACCTGTTGGGTTTTTGCAGCACAGCTGGGCTATTTGAGTTTCTGTAGACTGTCAAGGTTACAGCTACTGTAGGGTGTGTATATATATATATATATATATATATATATATATATATATATATATATATATATATATATATATATATGTGTGTGTGTGTGTGTGTGTATGTATGCATATATATACACAGTATATAAAATAGCTATATATAGTAAGAAAGAGAAAGGGTAGTAGTAGATGTATATTCTTTAACTTCATTATGACTTGATTTTTATAATTTTATGTCCTATTTTATAAAATATTTATCGACGGGATGTCATTAGGCGGTGGATGGAATACTTCAAGGATCTTCTCAATCCCACCATCATGCCTTCCACAGAGGAAGCAGAACTGGACGACTCGGATTGGGGTTTGGCCATCTCTCGGATAGTTGTAAAACTCTTTTGTGGCAAGGCTCCGGGAGTGGATGAGATCCGCCCTGAGTTCCTTTAAGGCTCTGGATGTTGTGGGACTGTCCTGGCTCTCGATTTACTGGTTCATCTACATTCCGACTCTCACCTATGATCACGAGCTCTGGGTAGTGACCGAAAGAATGAGATGTGGTGTCCACCCTCAGGGTGTCCAGGCTTTCCCTTAGAGATAAGATGCAGAGTACAATCATCTGGGAAAGACTCAGAGCAGAGTCGCTGCTCCTCCATGTAGGGAGGAGCCAGTTGAGGTGATTTGGTCCGGATGCCACCTGGGCGTCTCCCTGGTGAGATGCTCCGTGCATGTCCAACTGGGAGGAGGCCGTGAGGAAGACCCAGAACATGCTGAACATGAGAACTGACAGCAGACTCATGTCTACCCTTTCTGCTACATGTCTGGATTTGTTCCAGAATGCTTACCGTCATAGCAGACATGATGTCGGAACAAAGTGCAACTATGGAAACACAACCTGTGTGCCAGGGTCACAAAGTGCAACTATGAAAACACAACCTGTGTGCCAGGGTCACAAAGTGCAACTATGAAAACACAACCTGTGTGCCAGGGTCACAAAGTGCAACTATGAAAACACAACCTGTGTGCCAGGGTCACAAAGTGCAACTATGGAAACACAACCTGTGTGCCAGAGTCACAAAGTGTGATTATGAAAACACAACCTGTGTGCCAGGGTCACAAAATGCAACTATGAAAACACAACCTGTGTGCCAGGGTCACAAAGTGTGATTATGAAAACATAACCTGTGTGCCAGGGTCACAAAGTGCAACTATGAAAACACAACCTGTGTGCCAGAGTCACAAAATGCAACTATGAAAACACAACCTGTGTGCCAGGGTCACAAAGTGCAAGTATGAAAACACAACCTGTGTGCCAGAGTCACAAAGTGTAACTATGAAAACACAACCTGTGTGCCAACATCACAAAGTGTGACTATTAAAACACACCCTGTTTGCCAGAGTCACAAAGTGACTATGAAAACTCATTTCATGTATATGACAGAAAGCCAACATGCAGACACACACAGTAGAGTACAGTGAGAATTGTTAGCAGCTGAGGCTTACACTGTATAGCCTGTATAGAAATATAGGTAAACTGTCAGAGTTTGGTAATTAATAGTATAGTTTTGGATAAATTCATAATAGTATGGGAGACACTTCTGTACTGTAGCAGATCTACCACTGGGAAGATCTGGTTGATGGGACTATGGATTAAAATCTTGTTTGATGATACAGATTTATCGGTTTCATTGGTTTAAGTAACTCTGTAAAAGGAAATTGATTAAAAAAACATTTGGAAAAGTAACAGAATGTATTCATTTTGGACATTTAAAAGGTCACTAGTGACCCAACGTTTTGTAAAGATGAAGAGGTGGCACTCTGTGATTAAAGACTGCTGAAATGGAATATGTTTTAACATAATTTATTAATTTATTACAACAGTACAAAGTGAATCATTGCAAAATAGTAATGTTTACTATTTACATTTTAAATACACAATAATATTTAGCTGTAAAAAAAGAAACAAATTTCTTACACCAGTACTGTCACTTTTAGCTGATTTATAAAACAGCATTTTGTGTCAAACTCTAAACTGACATCAACGATTGTACAGTTTGTTTGTTTTGAATGATACCATAATTTATGGCAGTAGGAAAAGAACTTTTGTTTTTTCAGATCTAAAGGAACCCATGTGCCCAAGTACTTAACCATGAAAACATAGTGACTGCTTGTGCTTCAAGCAGAAACACGAACAGACTGAAGAGAACAAATCTAAATAATGATTAGGAATGTGCAAAATACAAGGACATATAATACTTCATGCATTCAATAATAATTTAAATTCAACTGGAATTTAATTAATAAAAAATGAGTGTTATGGAATGACTTCTGCAGTAAAAGCAGAGCATCTTTACACTTTGATAAGATAATAGACTAAGTGTATAGTTGACTATGTGGGACTGATGGCTCCTTGACAATGAAGTTCCATATTATTATACAGCTACATGTGAGGTTGCATTTACTTGCAAGACTGCAAATCTTAATACTCCACTAAAGATAAATATTGCGGAAAACTTTGGAAATCAAGTTTATTACAAAGTGATGTATTTCATGCTTTGTTTTTTCTCCTTTTTTTGAACATTGACGAGACTCACACATAAAATGAGTGCGTCGAAAAAGGGAAGCTTGTTGATATAGCAACACAATGCCTGTTGACACCATACATCATTGTGTCTTTACGATGTAAGACGTAACTGGAACTGCACACCCGTCTGCCCTAAGTTCTCACTTGTCTGAGAACCTCGATCATAGGCCACACCAAATGAATAAAATGCTTCTTTGCCAAGGATTTCCAACCAAGAAGCCAGAACTCACATTCACAGAAGCCAAAACATCCAGTCACACCTGCGTCTCACTGGATGGACAAGAGGGGTTTCCAGTAAACATATGACATACACATACTTAAACACAAACCTGCACTTTTCAGATACATGACATTAAGCCTCAGCTAAAACCATGTTCAACACAAAGAGCTTATTTGACTGGTTGTACAGCAGAGTGGTCAGCTGAACTATAGCCAGCGTGAGTTCGTAGCCAGATCTACAGGGTTCCCGGTGCCCCAGGGTCATTGTGCCTCTCACATGCATCATGGTTCACACGATGAATCAAACACGAGCGCTGGAAGGGAAGGAGAGTCTATTCGCCATGCCAACCAGAAAGCCCAACTTCCCCTTCATTACAATACATGTGTGAAAGTGTGTTACACATTAATATTTCAGTAACTAGCATAATCGCTTTCATTCATTCTTTCTTTTTCTTCACATTTTCTTATTGTCAGGTTGATTAAGTTCATTTTAGGGGTGGGGGGGGGGGGGGGGGTGGATATCCACAAAAGCTGCAGTTTTAATTCTTCACATCATGCAGTAGATGGCACTGTCTGAGCGAGTGATGAAAACAGTCCAGAGATTGGCTCTTGCACTTGCTTTATGGCATGAATAACGACATTTTTAAGAGGTTCTGTGCCCTAAAGACTGGCGCCAGATCAGCTCACTCTGTTGATCAGTCAGTGACCTGTGTCCATTTGTCCTGGAGACTGACCTCAGATCAGCTTTCAGGAGCCATGGCAGCGATGAGCTGCTCCACCTTGTAGGCAAGCCTCTGTTTGTGAGCCAACTCATTCTGTTCCAGCGCTGCCACTATCTGCATACAGCCAGTAGAGGGCAGGAGAGGACAACACAGTTTATTAAAGGAGAGCAACTCTTTTATTTGCATGTTTCAGGCAATGTTAGCATAACAGTAGTGTATAAGATCGGATTTCTACATGATGACATCACTCGGACAAACAGAGCTACATGTTGAAAATGAGCCGTGACTCTGGGAAGTGTTTTTGTTTTTCTTCAGCAGAGCAGTGACAGATTTACTCACCACTTTCTTCACGCCTGCTGTGCTCAACAAATCAGCATTTGGCTACAATCAGTTCTCCACTGAAACTGTACTGTATATGTCACTGAGGAACTCTCAACAGCTGGAGCAATTTGACACAAGGCCAACATGGTAATGAACAGCAAACCAAGAGAAGACCCAGACCCAGTATCTCAACAGCATCATACTGATACTGACCAGTCCGTCTGACATCATGGCCCCCTTTGCTGTCTTTAATATTCATTAATGTATAATGTGGGTTATTTGGGTGCTCTGATGGTAACTTGTGTGGCCTGAGCTCACCTCCTGACTGTACTTGCTGACGTAGGCGTGGATCTCATGCAGGGCGCTGAGCATGTTAAACTCATGCGAGTGGAGACGCGCCTGCTCAGCCAGATACGCGTTCATGTCCTGGTCGCTGATGGCCGGAAGGCGGCTTATATCAGCGTAGTACCTGATAGAAGACAAGAACATGTACAGATCACAGGCTCCTTCACCCTAACCTTTCTCCACAGCCTAGGACCGTAGAGACGCAGGGCTAATAAAAACCTTTGATCATTGCACAGCTTGGAACTTGAATACAGAGCAGAAATGATCTATTACAGGAAAGATTATTTATAAGAGATTGCATATTTTATTCAGCTATCAAGATACAGTGAATCTCTGGCCAACAACACACACTATTATCACGTCTTGCTGTGAGACATATCTTATTCACAAATGTACAGTAAGAACATGCACACACACACACACACACACACACACACACACACACACACACACACACACACTTACCGCTCCACCCAGCTCTTGTAGCTGGGAATGTCCTTAGCGTAGAGCAGCTTGTTGGAGGGCGAGTCTTTGCCCAGGCGATGTTCTGAGGTGGAGCAGGAGTCCATGAACGTCTGGGCCACCACAGAGAGACACGCGTCCGTGATGCTGCTCTTGTGGATGTCGAACACAAACTGGGGGTTCTTGATCACGTTCACCCAGAACCTCAGAGGAAGACTGATGACGAAGTAAATAAACAGCAAAGTACAAGTGTAAGGACAGTGAAAGAAAAAATACACAGACTGATTTATGTCAACTTCAGGCTCAAATGACTTGGCTAGTAAATAATACAAACTAGTTACCATTAATAAGTTTTGTTAAATATTAGCCAAGTTAGCATTCCTTCTTCAAATATTTATTAATGGACATTTTAAATTTATGTACACCAGCAAAAGGTGGCCATTCTATCTAATAACACAGGTCAACAGCATTTTTGGGGCCAAAGATATTTCAACGAATTTAGGGTAACTTTGTGGTGCTGATTCTGAATATGTCATCAGTTTTGCCAGATTGGCTCAAGTTTTTGAGATTTTTCGTGAAATGTGTAAAAAAAACACACTATGTGTGGTGCCCAAGACTTGTCTTGGTCCCCAAGCATAACCCCAAAATAGGCCAAATACACTTTTTTTATGAAGTCTGTTATGTTTCTTCTATGTTTTTGCAGTGTATATTCACCACAAATGTAACAGAATGTGTCTGGATCGTTATTACAACTTCTGCTATAAATGCTATAGGCTATGCTAATGCTATATAAGTGCTATAAATAAGATACCAAAAATCTCAAAAACTTGAGCCAATCTGGCAAAACTGATAGCATATTCAGAATCAGCACCCCAAAAATACCCCAAATTCATTAAAATATTTTGGGCACCAGTAAATTTTTTTTTTTTTGTTGACCTGTGTAATCGTTAGGATCATTTATCAAGTAAATGTAATGGTGGTTGTCTACAGTTTCAGCAATAACATTTCTGATGCTCTGACCCTACTGCGACCTCTACTAAAAGTCTTGTGTGCGACGCTGTTCACCAGTTACTCTTCCACGTGTGCCGCACGTCGGGGTCGTGGATGCCATGTCTGTCAGCCTGTTCATCCAGGAAGTCAAACATGTATTTGATGGCGAGGGGGAGGGCGCTCCCGCGGTGGACCGTGCTGAAGAGCGTCTCAAACAGATCGTCCACGAACTTCTGCAGCGTGCCCTGCAGTACAGACAAGATCAAGCAATTATGGTCAGTTATTATGGGCACGCGTTGACCTTGAGATTTCATGCAGCAGACTGACTGCAAATCCTGTTGGTGCTCAGGAAACCACTGATGACCTGATGACATGAAAGCAGTATTTTTATTCCAGCACGCCTCCACATTTTGCTGTAGTCAGACAACAGCCAATGTCCTTCCCCTTTATCTCCTTCTACCCACTTATCAACTTCTGAACGAATGAAGGAGTCATAATTCTGACACACATGATCAGATTTTAATCTTATTAAGTACAGTAACAAGCTCCGTGTGTGTGTGTGTGTGTGTGTGTTTGTGGAGGGGTGTCGACCTTGGTAGCCAGTAGTCTTGTCAGATAGATCTCGGACACCATTTTGCTGCCGCGATCAGCCTCTTTCTGATCACCGTGCTCATGGTTCTTGACCAGATGCCACACCTTCACACCACTCTCCAGATCTGGGGTGATCATCGGCACCCGTGAGCGCATGCTGTCTGGACTTCCTGCAGATGCAGAGCGGAGAACCGTGTCTGGAAGGGGGATGGAGAGGTGAGTGAAAAAGATAGCAAGTTTAACAGAGAACTATATTAAGAAAGCATAAGATACTAGATGGATAATGAGAGAATGACAGAACTGTGTCAGTTTATTAGCTAAAGCTGATTTGATTTTTAAAAAAAAAGCATCCCGTCTAAGCACTAATGGCTTAGTGATGCAGTCCACGTCTCATGAGCAGGCTAACCCTGCTCAGGCTGTTTGCCAGGACAGAGGAGAGGGTAATGATACACACAGCAGGACACAGTACCCATAAGCACTCTAATACACCACACACACACATACTTATGCACACAGACACGCACACACACAGCAGTTCACTCTAATTAACCTCTGCTTTCATCTGCAGATTAGACAGGTTAAACTCCCCCTCTTCTCTCGGACTGCAGGAGAAACGCCACTGCAGCCAGGAAGGTCATTCCACAGATCCTTACACCCCACTTAACGAATGTTGCCATGTGGAGACAAGGTCGTTCTGCATATTCGTGCTAGTTAACGCTCAGCTCAGGCTTTAAAGAAGAGCATTTCTCATTTTTCTCATCTTGCCTCTGTGGCTCAGACACACAGAAACTGTTTAGTTCCACATTCGGCCGACTGCAGACAGTGGAGGGGAAACAGTGATTACTCCATCAATGAGAACAAGAACAGTGACAAAATCACAGGCACAAGGGGTCCTGATGGATTTAAAAACAAAAAGACTGAAGAGAGGAATATTACATAGTGATATTACCCGCCTCTCTGTCAGCAGAGGCAGTTTTGGGCGGATGACCCTGCACTCTCCAAGCATGTGTAGTGATGTTACCTACCACACCTTATTCAACTCATTAGCTAATCAGCAAGCTACTGCAAGCTCAGTCAGGCATGTCAGAGCAGGTGAAAACACCATCGTATGATGTCAGAGCAGGAGAAAAACCAGGAGAAAACGATACCATGTGGTGAACTGAGAGTGTGAAGCAGCTATGCTGGGCCATAGAAGACGCAATACATCCAAATGATTGGCCTGTTACTGTCAGGTGACCCTCTGGAAAACGGAGGGCGTCTGAATCATCTGCCAGTTA
>NC_135211.1:21082323-21097323 GCF_052324685.1 Brachyhypopomus gauderio | reverse complement strand
TTGCGTCGGTAGGCGATCAGCACAAGGATGACGATGATGAAGAGCAGGCTTCCACCAGCGCCAGCACTGATGATGGCGGGAAGCGTGAGGAGGCTGTCGGATTGAATGTGTACCACACCTGGAGACACGTGAAGACCACCCACGTGGACCTACACACACACACACACACACACACACACACACACACATATCCACAAACACATAAAAAGAAGGAGAAAGCTCTCATACAACATGCCTTTCAAAGGTCTTGAAAGGAACAAATATTCAGGATTTGAAGGCTGTGTCTGAAAATTATGCAAATAAACAACAGTTCTGTTAAAGCTGCACATGCATTAATTCCCCTAGCTGATCTAAGATCAGCATGGCCACAGGTGATCTGGAACCAGCCCCACCCCAGCTGATCTGGAATCAGCCCCGTCACCATGTTATCCCTGCCTCCCTATTTCAGCTAACTTTCATCAACTGGTTGAGTGGACTGGTGAAGTACTGATTCATCGAGGTACCAAGGTACAGGACTAGATAAGGACAGAAGGTTTGAACGTGGAGCCAGTGAACCAGTACTGATGTAGTGAGTCACTGAAGTAGTGAGTCACAGATGTAGTGAGTCACTGATTTAGTGAGTCACTGAAGTAGTGAGTCACTGATTTAGTGAGTCACTGAAGTAGTGAGTCACTGAAGTAGTGAGTCACTGATGTAGTGAGTCACTGATGTAGTGAGTCACTGATGTAGTGAGTCACTGAAGTAGTGAGTCACTGAAGTAGTGAGTCACTGATTTAGTGAGTCACTGAAGTAGTGAGTCACTGAAGTAGTGAGTCACTGATTTAGTGAGTCACTGAAGTAGTGAGTCACTGAAGTAGTGAGTCACTGATTTAGTGAGTCACTGAAGTAGTGAGTCACTGAAGTAGTGAGTCACTGATTTAGTGAGTCACTGAAGTAGTGAGTCACTGAAGTAGTGAGGCACTGATCTAGTGATTAACTGATGCAGTGAATTGCTGATATGGTCCCAAGTCCCACGATTTCTGCACTGTATCGATATTGAGAAAATGGTAAGAAGGTATGGTAGTAAGACAGGAAAGGGTTAATGTGAGATATTGGCAATGTGAGATATTCAGGCAGTGAAATATTGAGTCATTAGGCTAATGAAGCAGTGCGGTAGTAGAAGAGAGAAGCAGTTGTGTAATGAGGCAGTAGGTTAGTGAGGCAGGACATTTACAAAGTAGCATTAGGACAGGGTAGTTAGGCAGTGTGTGAGGCTGTAAGGCAGTAAAGCTAAATAGTGAGGCGGTAAGGTAGTTTAATAGTGAGGTGGTGTGGTAGTGTAATAGTGAAGCATTATGGTAGTGTAATAGTGAAGAATTATGGTAGTGTAATAGTGAGGTCGTGTAATAATGAAGCTGTGAGGTAGTGTAATAGTGAGGCGGTGAGGTAGTGTACCGTAACTTTGTGCTGGCCTGTAAGAGCAGGTGGCTCACACAGCAGCTGAGTGTCAGAGATGGTGACAGGACATGGTGTGTCCCCCACCAGGACCGTGTAGTTCAGTCTGGACCCTCCAGATGCTGGTGGCACCAGATTCCTGCCCTACACACACACACACACAGAGAGAGAGAATAAACATAACACTGTTTTCAATAAAATTTTCAATATTACTGATTGTTAAATATCGCTTTAGAATAATTGTTCCTTTACTATTATTATATTTTCTTATTACATAAATATTGTCATCAGAAGCATATTGTTTATGTCTCAAGTATAAGTGAAGAACAGCAGGTTCACAGACATCACTTAAGTCTTAGTTTTGTGACATCAACTGAGTGAAGACGTGATCTGATTGGCTCTCACTTTAAGGATAATGGGAGATCCAGGTTTCTGTTCCAGCACCCCGTTCAGGCTGAGTGGTTCAAACGATGGATCTGGGTAGTAGACGAAGCTGGTGCCATTGTAGATCTGCAGGGCCTGCACGTTATTGAAGATGAAGCCGAACTCATCAGCGTGCTTCATGGAGTCGTGGCCAGATGCATCGTTAGCCACCAGAGACGGAGTGAAACAGGTAATGGTGGTGGTGTTTACCACTCTGCACACCTGTGAGGTGATGAGAGGAAGAGAGTGTGAGGCTTAGTCCTCAAAGAAACATCAAGAAGCCTGTTTCAATACTAGAGCTATTAGAACAGAACATGTAACGCTAGAGCTATTAGAACAGAACATGTAACACTAGAGTTATTAGAACAGAACATGTAACTCTAGAGCTATTAGAAAAGAACATGTAACTCTAGAGCTATTAGAACAGAACATGTAACACTACAGCTATTAGAACAGAACATGTAACACTACAGCTATTAGAACAGAACATGTAACTCTACAGCTATTAGAACAGAACTTGTAACACTACAGCTATTAGAACAGAACATGTAACACTAGAGTTATTAGAACAGAACATGTAACACTACAGCTATTAGAACAGAACATGTAACTCTACAGCTATTAGAACAAAACAAGTAACACTAGAGCTATTAGAACAGAACATGTAACTCTAGAGCTATTAGAACAGAATATGTAATGCTAGAGCAATTAGAACATGTAACATTAGAGCTATTAGGACAGAACATATACAGAGGACTACACAATTACAAAAACAAAGAATTTCTCTAGAACACAGAGGGCTATTCTTATATCTGCTTCTCTGTTATATATGGTACTGTATTATGCTTGATTGAGCAATTCTGGTTCATTTTGAAGAGAGAGATAGACATATTGAGTTTCTATAATTAAATGCAGTTTAATTAATTCATTAAGTCATTGTGTCCTGGAATTCACATATCTAGTCACTATATTGCAAGTACAGTATCACCTATGTAATTATGTAAATTACACATTTATCAGTATACAATGGAATTGGTGGACCTGTGGGTATTCCATTTCTCTCTGTAAAGTTTGTGTCTAATTTCTCCTTTTCTATATTCCATTGTTGTGTATCTTTGCTACTAGTTGCTAAATTTCCTTCAGGATCAGTAAAGTACCTGATTTATCACAAAGTTTCTGGTTACATACAGATCATTACTGCTGTATAATGGAGTAGCATTTGTGAATATCTGACACTGATGCTGGTGTTTTCCAGTAAAAGTGTGTCAGTAACAGTAAGAGGTAAAGGTGTGAATAGATTACAGTGAGGTGACACAGCTTTGGTCATGAATAGCAAAGAACGTCAGTGTGTTGTGAGAGTGTGAGAAGCAGGAAGAGGTGATCCTGTCAGCACACAGGAGTAAACCTGTGAGGAGACAGCAGCCGTGTTTGGGTACTGACGTTGACAGACTCGTGGCCGGCGTATTTCACTCGTACGCGGGGCTCCTGTACCACGTCCAGATTGGTGCCCGTCACGGTCAGGGCCGTGTGACCACTACCAGAACATAAAACACAGGGCTTCCAATCACCAAGAACATCAGCACAGTGACAGCTTACACATGCGCACACACAAGCTTACATATATGTGCTATAATGAAATACGTCAAGGCAGTATTGGAGGTACACATGGATAACAGAGAAAAGGGCATCTTTCACCACCTGGGCAAAAAAAACACAGCTGATGAAGGACCTCTCTCCTGTCTGTATACATCACTGCAATATTGACTAGCTCTATATTTATGTATGAATATGTGTGTGTGTGTGTGTGTGTGTGTGTGTGTGTGTGTGTGTGTGTGTGTGTGTGTGTGTGTGTGTGTGTGAGTGAGTGAGTGAGTGAGTGAGTGAGTGAGTGAGTGAGTGAGTGAGAGAGAGAGAGAGAGAGAGAGAGAGATGATATAAATAAATGTAATGGAAATACATCTGGATAATAATTATAAGTAGATTAACATGACTAGATTTGTACTGTAAAATGTAATACTGAAGATAATAAAATGAGCTGTTTCAGAGAGAGACAGACAGAGGGAGGGACAGACAGACTAACGCTGCAGTTTAGGAGGCAGGGGCTGAACGGCCTCAGACAATAACCACAACTCAACTAAGAGTAAAGAAGAGAGACAGAGAGAGAGTGAGACTGAGAGAGAGAAACAGAGAATGTGCTCATTTCATTATTATAAATAGTCCCTTTTATGTTAATTATTATTAACATATAGTAGAGTTCCTTAATTTCCTTAATATTGTTCATTTATGTTGCATTAAGATTGCTATGGCAAATGAATATGTTCATACCAACAAAGCTTAGTGAACTGAGCCGAAATACAATAGAAAGGGAGAGAGGGAAAGAAAGGGGGAGAGAGAGATAGAAGAAAGAGCAATAAGAAAGACAGAGATAAGAGAGACATAGAGAGAGATATAAGAAAGAGAAAGCATCAGAGAAACATGGAAAACAAGAGAATGAGAAAAAAGGAGACAGAAAGTCAGACATACACGGGGTAGACGGAGATGAAGGAGGTGATGAGTGAGAGATAAGGAAGGGAAGGAGAGATGAGGAAGGTAAGATCAAGAGATATGGGAAGTGGAGATGGAGAGATGATGGAGAGGAGGGGAGATCAGGGATGGGAGGGGAGATGAGGAGAGATGAGGGAGGGGAGGAGAGATGAGAGGGGAGGAGAGATGAGGGAGGGGAGGAGAGATGAGAGAGGGGAGGAGAAATGGGGGAGGTGTAGATGGAGAGATGAGGGAGGGGAGGAGAGATGAGAGAGGGGAGGAGAGATGAGAGAGGGGAGGAGAGATGAGGGAGGGGAAGAGAGATGAGGGAGGGGAGGAGAGGTGAGAGAGGGGAGGAGAGATGAGAGAGGGGAGGAGAGATGAGAGGTGAGGAGAGATGAGGGAGGGGAGGAGAGATGAGAGGGGAGGAGAGATGAGAGAGGGGAGGAGAGATGAGAGGGGAGGAGAGATGAGAGAGGGGAGGAGAGATGAGAGGTGAGGAGAGATGAGGGAGGGGAGGAGAGATGAGAGGGGAGGAGAGATGAGGGAGGGGAGGAGAGATGAGAGAGGGGAGGAGAGATGGGGGAGGTGTAGATGGAGAGATGAGGGAGGGGAGGAGAGATGAGAGAGGGGAGGAGAGATGGGGGAGGTGTAGATGGAGAGATGAGGGAGGGGAGGAGAGATGAGAGAGGGGAGGAGAGATGAGAGAGGGGAGGAGAGATGAGGGAGGGGAGGAGAGATGGGGGAGGTGTAGATGGAGAGATGAGGGAGGGGAGGAGAGGTGAGGGAGGGGAGGAGAGATGAGGGAGGGGAGGAGAGATGAGAGAGGGGAGGAGAGATGGGGGAGGTGTAGATGGAGAGATGAGGGAGGGGAGGAGAGATGAGAGAGGGGAGGAGAGATGAGAGAGGGGAGGAGAGATGAGGGAGGGGAGGAGAGATGAGGGAGGGGAGGAGAGATGGGGGAGGGGAGGAGAGATGGGGGAGGTGTAGATGGAGAGATGAGGGAGGGGAGGAGAGGTGAGGGAGGGGAGGAGAGGTGAGGGAGGGGAGGAGAGATGGGGAAGGGAAGGAGAGATGGGGGAGGTGTAGATGGAGAGATGAGGGAGGGGAGGAGAGATGAAAGAGGGGAGGAGAGATGATGGAGGGGAGGAGAGATGGGGGAGGTGTAGATGGAGAGATGAGGGAGGGGAGGAGAGATGAGAGAGGGGAGGAGAGGTGAGGGAGGGGAGGAGAGATGAGAGAGGGGAGGAGAGATGGGGGAGGGGAGGAGAGGTGAGGGAGGGGAGGAGAGATGGGGGAGGGGAGGAGAGGTGAGGGAGGGGAGGAGAGATGAGAGAGGGGAGGAGAGATGGGGGAGGGGAGGAGAGGTGAGGGAGGGGAGGAGAGATGAGGGAGGGGAGGAGAGGTGAGGGAGGGGAGGAGAGATGAGAGAGGGGAGGAGAGGTGAGGGAGGGGAGGAGAGGTGAGGGAGGGGAGGAGAGATGGGGGAGGGGAGGAGAGGTGAGGGAGGGGAGGAGAGATGAGAGAGGGGAGGAGAGGTGAGAGAGGGGAGGAGAGGTGAGGGAGGGGAGGAGAGGTGAGGGAGGGGAGGAGAGATGAGAGGGGAGGAGAGATGGGGGAGGGGAGGAGAGGTGAGGGAGGGGAGGAGAGATGAGAGAGGGGAGGAGAGGTGAGGGAGGGGAGGAGAGGTGAGGGAGGGGAGGAGAGATGAGAGGGGAGGAGAGATGAGGGAGGGGAGGAGAGATGGGGAAGGTGTAGATGGAGAGATGAGGGAGGGGAGGACAGGCAAGTGTAACTATCAGGGCTGAAATGGATGAAGTCTCTCACACTTCAAAGGCCACGTGAAGTACGGCTGCACTCCAGGGTGATGGCACAGAGTTGGGGAGAATGCACTTTGATCACTCCTCACCTGCGACAGTCACTCGCACCATGTATGTCTGTCTCACACTCTCTGTATGCTGTCTGTCTCTCTCACCCACTCTCCCTCTCTCCCTCTCTCTGAGGTACCATCTAACCACACACTTCTTATTCATTTAATTAAGGTAAAACAGAAAAGCCATAGAACCAAAAACATAAGGAATAGCATCAATAATAGCAATAGCACAAACAGTGTAGTCAAACACTTGGCACCATCTAGAAAAATATTAGATCCAGTTCATTAACCTGCATTAACCTTAATAAACCCCTGCATCCAGGATAGTGTCTAGGTGTACCTAATCACAGACAAGACATGAAGAAGAAACAGAATCAGTACTTAGCAGTGTTCTAGTATACGAGGGTAAGGCTGGTAATAGCAGTGTCTACGAACGCTTTGTCTAGAAACAAAGAACGCCTCATCTAGTTCTGTGTGTCTGTTCAAAAATGTCTGTGACTAACAGTAGTGAGACATCTCTGATGATGGCTAGTGATGTTCTTAATAGCTGTCACGGTTGGCTCCGCCCCTCCTGTCATTCATGTCCACGTGTCGTTGTTTTCATTGTTGTCTGTTGGTTAACGCCCTTAATAAGTAATTAATTTCAGCGGTGTCTGGTCTGGTTTGTCGCCAGCTCATGTATTTATGTCACTTGTGTTCAGTCCGTCGTTGGGGTCCAATGAATATGCTCAGTTCATTGATATTCTGTGTGTGTGTGTGTGTGTGTGTGTGTGTGTGTGTGTGTGTGTGTGTGTGTGTGTGTGTGTGTGTGTGTGTGTGTGTGTGTGTGTATGTGTGTGTGTGTGTGTGTGTGTGTGTGTGATACCTGGTGATGCTCCATTCAGGCTCTATGTGGTGTACTGTGGGGTCCTCGATATACTCAAAGTTCAGTTTGCTGTTGAGCTCTGCCCGGTCCACGCTGACCTTAACCTGCACCAAGCCCTCCCCAGAGGTAGAGGGTGCTGAGAAACACACAATCTCCGTGGAGCTACGCCTGCAAATACAAGAGGGAAGAGACAGCATTCAACTCATGCTGATAATTATTGTTCCTGATGTAGGGGCATGATTGAAACGAGTAGTAATGTAATTATACAACAAATCCATTTACAATCAATGTCTGGATTCCATTCTTCACACTGGGATGGATTCTGAGTTGAGTTATTCATGCACAGAGAGTAGATGAAACTGAAATTACACACCTTGGTATTCAAGCCTCAGGATTACTGTATATATGAGCAGAGTTTAAAAACCTTTTCTAAATGTTCTGAGACAGACAGTGAGTTTCAAGACAGTAATGTATATTTATTTACATTTATAAAGGATTACTAAGGTTGTTTTAACCCACAAGTGCAGTAAATCCTTCCTGGACAATTTTCTGTCCAATAAAATGCCAGCAATGGCTCGCTCCGTCTTACCAGCATGATCTAGACATACATGTTTGTCTTATACAACATATTCCTTTTCAGTCACTAACTTGCAAGCCCAGTCCTAGAGTGCACTAATGCACCTCATTCTTAGCAGACATCCTTGCAAACACCAATAGACCTTTACAGCCATATCCACACCCACCTTTGAGGTCACTGATGTTGTGATCTATAACTCATGAAATAACAACCTAAGAAAGAGCCTAAAACCTTATTTAGTGTAGCACCATGGGGACTGGCAGCGTACTTGAAGGAGTAAACAAAAGAATTGATGCATCAGTGCAAAAGGCAGACATGTCTGGGTTAGCAGGCTGCTTAGTGTGATCAGGTTCAGGAGCGATGAAAGAGGGTAGGGACCCACATTTGGTTTCCTTCCATTTAGCTAACGCCTTTGGTTCAATAACCTCTCTTGGAAGGCTTTGGATTCTTCCACGTGCCACATATGATGCCCAGACTGATTAAAGCATCATTTGAAGATGTTCAGGTGCTTTAATGAAGGAGAGTTTGTAACATCCTGGCAGAGGTTGGAAATGCGAATTATGGCTGGTCCATTTTACCGTTAGCATTTGCAGTGGCGAACGAGGCAATAATTATGGTCTGGAAATGGGCTGTAGGTGGAGGAAGACTTCACGATGGCTTAAGGCTCCCTCTAATTAGGGCTTACATGGATGGCATGATGACGCTGACAACTACTGTGTCATGTACCCGGCAGTTGCTAGGGGAGATAAATGATCATCTTAGGTGGGCAAGGATGAAGGCTAAATCTAGAAAGTCTAGAAGTTTGTCAGTTGTTAAAGCAAAACTTGTGCAGGAGAATTTTGTTATGGAAGGAGAAATTATGCTGTCTATTATGGAAGAAACAGTTAAGATGGTACGTAGATGATACTGTGCAGCATTAAATCATAGGTGGAGTTAAATCATATACAGGTGATGGGGCTACAGACAGAACTGGTGGAGACTAATTATAGTATTGAGAAGTCACACCTTCCCATTAAATAGAATTAAATAGAAATTCTGGTGTCTGTGGTTTGGCCTATTGCCATGATTTAGATGGTTTAGCCACTAAAGGTGTGTGAGGTCCCAGTCACACTGTAGCTGAGAGTCTGGTGAGGAATCCGAATAAGTCAATAAGCAAGTGGTTAGGGCTACTGTGACGTTTGAGTATAACATTATACATATATGTATGTAGCATGGTATGGTGTGTTAAAGCTAGCTTGCATGGGCTGAAGCAGACTGAAATAATTCCAATGAAAAAATCTTTTCTTCATAAAAATGATCCTAATGGAAGATGCCATATTTGGTTATGACTAGATATCAATAGTGTCTGTAGTGGGAATTCCTCTGAATTTGAACAGATGAATGAAGTTTAATTAACCCTTATATCGTGTTGGGGTCAATTTTGACCCGTTTTCAAAGTTCAGGTGTGTAAAAAGTACTGTTTGCTTTTTTGTATTGGAATAGGATTTCATGAGATCTTCAGAAACAGCTATTTTAACACAATAAAGGCATTTTTATAATTTTAGTACATTTTAAAATGTCTCAAATTCAAAAGTACCCTTCATGGTGTTACGGGTCACCACTGACCCGGCATAGAATACTTGCTGTTGCTCCCATCACATAAAAGGTGTGACTCACCGCACACACCCAAACACCCACCCACACAAACACACACCCATGCACACTCCCACACACACACACCCATCCACACTCCCACCCACACACACCCAAATACCAACCCACCCACACACACCCATCCACACTCCCACACACACCCAAATACCAACCCACCCACACACACCCATCCACCCACCCACCCACAACATTCCACACTCCCACACACACACCCACCCACCTACACCCACCACACCACACACATATACCCACACACATACACCTTCCACACACACACCCTACCCAAGCCCTCTCCATCTGGAATACAAACTTTCCCACAGAATATTGATACATACGTATACACACACACACAAACCCCCACACACCTCCAACCACCCACCCACCCACACACCAATCCACACTCCCACACACATACACCCACACCCACCACATACATATACCCACACACATACACCTACCACACACACACACACCAATCCACACTCCCATACACCCACACCCACCACACCACATACATATACCCACACACATACATCTACCACACACACACAGACACACCTTACCCTAGCCCTCTCAATCTGGAACACAAACTTTTCTGCAGAATATTGATACATACGTACACACACACGTGCACACATACAAAATTTTGTTTTTCGATGTGTTCTGGTCATTGTTCTGGTCATTGTTCTGGTCACTGTTATGGGCATTGTTATGGGCATTGTTATGGGCATTGTTCTGGTAATTGTTATGGGCATTGTTCTGGTAATTGTTATGGGCATTGTTATGGTCATTGTTCTGGTCATTGTTATGGGCATTGTTCTGGTAATTGTTCTGGTAATTGTTCTGGGCATTGTTCTGGTCATTGTTCTGGTCATTGTTCTGGGCATTGTTCTGGGCATTGTTATGGTAATTTTATGGTCATTGTTCTGGGCATTGTTCTTGTCATTGTTCTGGGCATTGTTCTGGGCATTGTTATGGTAATTTTATGGTCATTGTTCTGGGCATTGTTATGATAATTGTTATGGTAATTGTTCTGGGCATTGTTCTGGTAATTGTTCTGGTAATTGTTCTGGGCATTGTTCTGGGCATTGTTCTGGTAATTGTTCTGGGCATTGTTCTTGTCATTGTTCTGGGCATTGTTATGATCATTGTTATGATCATTGTTCTGGGCATTGTTCTGGTAATTGTTATGGGCATTGTTCTGGGCATTGTTATGGTTTTACAGGGTTCAATCTATAGTTTAATTTTCAAATTTGCACTTGATAAGTCTGTATAAAAAGTAGTGGATGAATGACAGGCTAGGGTTTGACACACGCAACCCCCCCCCCCCCCCCCCCCCCACCCCCCACCCCCCGGCCCGGGCAAAGATCGGCACACATGGAGCCAAAAAAATGAAACCCTGAAATTGAAAACTGTGGTTACATGGATTTAAACACATACTAAGTTAGCTATGAGGTGAGAAACAAGAATTTTCAGGCCAATTTAATTCGGGTCCGTGATGACCCGAGACACCAAGAACTGTTTACCCTGTCTAACATAAGATAAGGGTTAATTTATTAAGCATTGTCAATGTTCATTTTCCTTTGTTTATGTTCATCCATATGTAAAGTTTGCTCCTGTCCACTGATCTGGGGAGGAGGCCCTGATATGAGAATGGGTGGAGGGAATGACATTGGAGTGGCCTGGGGTGCTACATGACCTTAGGGATCCAGGATTCTGGATCTCAGTGTTTCTGGAGCCCTGCTCAAGCTTGCAGCTGATCCTGTGACTCAGGTCTGATCCTCAACCACGTCTGCACACATCACTGCTCTGCTGTGATCCCGCCACTGGCTTCCCGTAGTCGCCTGCAGCAGATTTAAAACCCTGACACTCGCCCACAAAGCCTAAAATAAACCTGTCCCTTCCAACATGAAAGCCCTCATCTCCCCCTGCACTGAATCACGCAACCTTCTTGCTTCGTCTTGAACCACCACCCATCACGAGACAGGCAAGACAAACTAAGACTCTGTACTAGCTCCCAGACAGTGGAACGAACCCCCACTACCATCTGTACAGCTGAGACCCTTACGGGCTTCAAATGCAAAACAATGATCCACACCTTCAAGAACCACTTCAACGATCACTAGCAACTTCAAGACACTTGAAGAATCACTAATCATTCATTAATTTAGCAAATACGCATATTGAAAAACAACTCTGTATGTACGTTCCTTATGTGTGTTATTTCTGACACAGTTCTGCCTTAATGGAATCCTTAGACCGAGTAGGATAATAATTTCTTCCATGAAAACAACAAAGCGTGTTTAGGAGTCACTGGAGACAACAGTGTTGGCTAAACCCTGTGAACAAAAATGTAAATGTATATGTTCATTTAGTCCCCATAGCAATAGCAATCTTGAAAGTATATAAATGGAGGCTGTATATGTAAATTCAGAGCAGGGCCTCTGCCTGTTTCATGGCTGCTGTTTATGTGATGAGGAAGAGTCCAAGATAATGGAGAATATAGAAACTAAATAACAGGACAAAATAATAAACACACACACACACACACACACACACAATGCCACAGATGCGTATGGCATCTCTAGCAGTGCCACAGATGGGTTTACTGCTTGTTTTTCCTCATGTCTTTTTCTCTCTGAGGTCTGAACACACAAAAGCCTCATTTAAATATCTTCTGTGCACGTAATGTCAGTCATCCAAGTTTTCTTTGTGAATAACCTACAAAACATCCACTAAATATGTCTCTGTGTGTGTGTGTGTGTGTGTGTGTGTGTGTGTGTGTGTGTGTGTGTGTGTGTGTGTGTGTGTGTGTGTGTTACACAGGCTTACCTTGTAAAGCAACACTGTTTCTAGGGATCTTGGTTAATTAGACATAAATCTACAATTTAGGCTTTAATTTCCACTGTGAAAAATTATGACTGAACTAAAGGACATTAGATTAGACTTTATAGAAACTGAACTTGATTGTATAGAGACTGGGGACCTATCCTGCTACATTACAACATTACTATATTACTATATTACTGATAAGACTGAACTACACTTATCCCAGGGTAGGTTCAAACAGAAATGTAAATGTTTTATTCTAAAATTACTCTCTCACACACACACACACACACACTTACCTGGAGAACTCGCAGGTGTTGTTGCCAAGGTGCACGTGCACACTGCTGCCGGCTCCCAGGTTCTCCCCGACCACAGTGACCCGGATTCCTCCGGAAACGGGGCCACGCCCCGGGGTCAGCCCCAGCACCCTGGGATTCTAGTTAGTTATACAAAATGTCCAGTTGGTCGCTGCAGTTGTCAGTGACCCTTCATTTCGTACCCTTTTTGACCTAAGGTCAAGGAACGTGATTCAGATCAAACCAGAGAGGCTAACCTGATGCAAATTTGACAGGTAATGGTTGAACCATGCTGGAATTCACTGAGCTCCTAAGAGTGACCCATTCTTTCACAAATGTTTGAAACAGTCTGCATGCCTAGGTGCTTAATTTTATACACCTGTGGCCATAGAAGTGATTGGAACACCTGATTCTTATCATTTGAATGGGTGAGTAAATACTTCTGGCAATATAGTGTATATAACAGATAATACAGGTATCACATATGCTACAGTTATTACAGACAGATGAAGGGCTCTCGGCTCAGAATCAGCTTCTCCTTTTGTTCAAGATTTCATGGTAAATTAGATCAGTAGTAGTCTGAGTATCCAGATAAGAAACATTAATAATTCTGTAATTTACTACGCAATGGTAAGTAATATGTATGAGTGTGTGTCAGAGAGTCACACCACAAATGTATAGAGCTGAGAGGAGTGTGTGTATGAGTGTGTCAGAGAGTCACACCACAAATGTATAGAGCTGAGAGGAGTGTGTGTATGAGTGTGTTAGAGAGTCACACCACAAATGTATAGAGCTGAGAGGAGTGTGTGCGGAGTTCTGGCTTGCACTCTCCCACACATAGCTGCACAGGGCCAGGAGTAGGGCCAGGACCATCTACTGCAGAGTCCATTTCACACACGACCCTGGAAGAGCGCACACACACACACACACACACACACACACACACACACACACACACACACACACAGTATTACTACTTCACCTCCCCTCATCTGGCCTTTCTACATCTCATTTTACTCAGCACACACACACACACACACACACACACACACACACACACACACACACACACACACACACAGAGCAACTCACTCCATCTTCGTCTCACTCCTACACACTGTTGTAATTACCATGGCAACATTGAGAGTTTTAACATTGTGGGTCAGTAAGGGGGAATGAAGATGTGACACACGCTCACACACACACACACACACACACACACACACACACACACACACACACACACACACACACACACACACACACACACACACACACTCATTCAAACACAGACACACACATTCAAACACACACACACACTAATTCAAATGCACAAACACACACACTCATTCAAAAGCACACATACTCATTCAAATGCGCACACACATACACTCATCCAAACACACACAAACACTCAAACACACACATGCACAAACACTCAAATTTAACATTTTCAAACACTCAACCAACACAAACATCACACACAAACACTCAAACAAAAACTTCACACCCACAAAAATATTAATTCAAACACACAATTACTCCAACTCACTCCAAATACCAAATATGAGCTTCTGATCAACTCTGTAATATACTGCTTTACACTAATTGATTACACTATTGATTAGAAACTGAACTTTACCACAGCAGGAGGAGAAGCAGTCCCATGTGCACACTCACACACACAAACACAGGTGCAGAGTCTACATCACTGGCCTCTAAGAGGGTTCTAAATTACAGTTAATCTGTGTTTTTCAGAGCACACAAAATGAGGACCGTACGCTGGGGAAGCGTGCAGGCTCTCAGTCTCTCAGTACTTTAATCAGCGCCTGAGGGACCAGCTCTGGCCCAGCAAACTGGGACCACCGACTCCCAGCAGGACATCAGCGTGGGAGTCTTCTCTTCTTAGCTGGCGCTTTAGTTTGTCTGTACCCAGATTAGATGGTGTCCTGCAGGACGTATCGAGCGTGAACGCCGAGTGGGCAGGACATTTGCACACACCACTCCTTCCCTGTCCTGTAGCAAGCCCTAATGTGCCAACAAAACTGTCCAATGTTTTGGAGACACGTGCCTGTGTTCTTGGCACACGTGCCTGTGTTCTTGGCACACGTGCCTGTGTTGTGTTATGCTTCTGTTTTTTGGGGGCTTTTTTGTGTTTTTACAGTCAACTACAAATGAAGTCCAGCTGTGACCCAATCGAATTACAGCACAGTCATGCACACACACACATACATAAGCAAACAAACACAAACACGCACACGCACACACGCCTAACAAATTACTCCTCCATCCAGCACAGCAGCATGCAGTGAATTCCAATTACTGACATCTCAGTGCGTCAGTGCAGTCTCGAGCCCTCTGTCTCTGTTTCTCTCCATCTCTCTCTCCATCTCTCTTCCCATCTTTCTGTCTCTCAATTTTTCTGTCTCTCTCTCCATCTCTGTCTTTCCTTCTCTCTCTCCATCTCTCTCTATCTCTCTCTCTCTGTGTGTCTAGATTAGTATTCATCCTGCAATACACAGGTTAG